>NW_023998438.1:170109-280807 GCF_014805625.2 Glossina fuscipes | reverse complement strand
CACAACTATTAAAGTTAGTCATGGATAAGTTATGGATAAATCTTACAAAACTTTCCATAACAGAATATATGATCAAATCATGGATATGGCTTAAGAAGGTTGAAATAAGTTTGGATAAGTTTGGATAACTAGTTAATATGTTCGGGTAAGTTTGCATAAGCCTCAGATAAGTTTAGTAAGTTTAGTAGACTTTAAATAAATATTGGATTGGTTTGGATAAATAATGCGTAACTTTAGAACACTTTTCGATAAATTTGACTGAATCATGAAAATGTTCAGATATATTTATAAGTCTTGGATTAAGTTGGACAAATGCTTGAAATATTTGGACAAGTTTCGATAAGCTCTGGAAAAGTTTCAAAGATGATGAGATATCCCTCGATGAATTCTGAATAAGCTTGTGTAAGTTTAGATAACTTTTGGATAATTCATATATAGTTCTCAAACTATTTTGAACTCTGTGCAAATCTTAAATATATATTTGTGAAAAATTTCAATAAATCTTATATAATTTGCACATAAATTTGCTTATCTTTAAATGACAGCTTGATATGTTAGAATAAGTCCTGCACAACTTTCATTTAGATTGGATAAGCCTGCTAACGTTTATGTACGTCTTTAATAAATGTTGCATAGGTTTAAACGCACCATGTATATGTTCAGATACCTTTATAAGGAAGTCTTGGAGATATATTTGAATAAGCCCTGGCTAGGACTTTGCAAGTTTAATGAGACCTCATTAAACTCATACTTCTTGAACAGTCTTGGAAAGTTTTCCATAACTCTGCACAAATCTTTTAAATAAATTTTAATAAGTCTTCGGCATGTTACGCATAAATATTTGGCGCACAAATTTCAAAAGTGCTTGGTATTTTTGAATACGATTGGATAAATCTTGCTAATACTAATCAATTACTCGGAGCATGGTCCCTATTCGTGTAACACAGTAATTTTCAGAAAAAAGACAGGAACAAGAACAAAATAAGGAGGTAGTGGGGCCGTGTCTCTCTATACCTCCGTCTTATATTTCCTTGCTCAACCTGTAGGGCGCATGTTTTGAAGTGTTTTGATGAAGTTTGATGATCTGAAGTGATTTTTTTTTTTTTTTTTCATATGATTAACAACGAAAGGCATGGTCCCTGTCTATGCGACGCGGTAGCGATCAGAAAGAGGTGAGGCCAAATAGGTAAGTGTTATGGTTTTACCAACTAAGCCCTCACTATAACTGCGACCAAAGTAAACTCTAGCGCACTTGAGAAACCGCGAATACTGGCTTGTTAGTCGGCTAGCCAGACGGATAGTCATAAACATATTTGAATAATTGTTTGATATGCTTGAAGAAGATTTGATAATTGGTAGGTGATAAGTTTGGATAAGCAGTGTCTAATATATCTTTTATGGATAAGGAATTGGCTAGATATTGATTTTGATCAAATTTTTTTATAATTTATATTTTCGAAAAGTATGGATAAGACAACAGGAAACGAGTTAGAGTAAATCATGGATATACATGTGAATGACTTTTATTAAACCTAAAAGATATCTTAGTTAAGGTAAGAATGGGTCTGTGATGAATAAAAAAATTTTTATTTTTTTATTTTTATTTTTATAAAAGAACCGGGTAATCGATTTCGCTTTTAATCGCATTTTTTCGCTTTTATCCCTCCAGTGAAAATTTTATTACTTTACGTTAAAAACATTTTGTCAATAAATTTGATCATAAAAAGGAAACAAACGTAAACATAAGTGTACGATGACAGGCGAAGGCACACACCCGCCAAGTTACCATAAAAATTAATTGGCTATTTTCTAAGTTAGGTTTCGTTACCGTTTTTCGGTGGACGAATGCCGGCTTACTTGGTCAACGTGGTTTGCTTTTTCTTTTTTCTTTTTTTCTCCTTTGTTACCACAGACGAAACGATTTCAGTTTCTTTTGTGTTTTTTTCAAACTTTTTCTTTTTTTTTTGTTTTTTATTTATTCGAACAATTGTGAATTTTCGCATTATGACACTAATTCTATTGCAAATTAGTAGAAATTGTATTGAATCGTTTATAGGGAGGAGACATTGTGGCATAAATACATATGCATGTACATGTATATTTATATTTATTATGGTTTTGCTGTTGTGGTTGTTGTTGTTGTAAGCATGCGTGAAGGTTTAACAAATTTGGGTTAATTGTCCGTGCATTTGCGCACACCGGTGTCATGAAACGTTACAGTAAAGGCAATTGAACGAACAAACGACACATTTGTCCGAACAATATTTCTGTTGTAATTGTCATTTAATAAAAACGTAACAATAGTTTCTTTGTTTAGAAAAATTTGTTAAATCCACAAATGACATATAAACTCGCACATGAATATTAAGTGCCAAGGAAAAGTCGTGCTACACAAACATGAACTTATATGTAATGTTATCTTAAAGCTAATATTACTCTATATATATATATATATATATATATATATATATATATATATATATATATTATGTATATATTATTTTTATCACTTTTTATGGAGAAGTTTGTCTTGGTTTTAGTTTCTGACTCATTTGCGTTATGAATTCAAATGTTTGATGCATGTATAAATATAGATATATATATATATATATATATGTATATATATGCTACGGTCTTGCGATCCCCCGGCCACCAAAGTGGAATGAAAGATGCGTCATTTTATTGTTATATAAACATAAGGTTTATATATATATATATATATATGTATAGAGTTGATCCGTTTGAATTTTATACAGTCACTTGATACCGTTAGGTGAATTACAAAATGATTTATGACTACTACGGGAATTTGTAAATTTCTTCATTTTTTTTTTTTTTTGTTTTTTAACTTCAACTTTACTTACTTGAGTGTATCACGGTATCACATTAACATTATGATTACTTTGGTTGTAATTCATTTTTTAATCATTATCCGGAAAATGAGAGCTTAAGTGACTTTTATCTCATTAATCATCGCTTGTAAAGTATTTTAGCTTTAAAATGCAGAAATGCACTCTTGAAGAACAAATTATTTGCACCTTAACTTTAAGCCGAATCTTCTGATACCCATTACTTTCGGGTAATGGTTTTTTTTTTTTTTTTAATTACCACAAAACGAACCTGGGTGGTATATTCATTTTGTCGAAACCTTTGTAACGCGCAGAAAAATGTTGAAGATTTTCCTTACCGCTTACCCGTTTGCGTAGTATCTGTGGTAAACATTCGCCTGACAAATTTGAAATCAACTTGTCCGTCTGTCCCATTGTCCGCTTGTGCGCCTACCCTTCTGTGCAATAGTAAACATTCTACAGGAAAATTCGAAATCCTAAGCGTATCCATCCGTCCCCCTACCTGTCTGTGTAGTATATATTCTCGTGAAAAATCCGAAATCAAGTTAAGCATATCCATCTGTCCATCAGTCCCTCTGTCCACCTGCCCATCTGTGTGGTAGGCAATCTCTTTATCGTAAAAGGGAAGGTATTCTGTTCAAACCCAGTCAGAACGTTAGAAGTGCTTGCGGTCTGATTTATATTGCAAATAGCTCCAATGGCACAATCTATTCTTAAAAACAAGACCAATTTTTTTTTTCTTGCTCTTTACTTATGAACCTTAAATAATGAATAAAACATATCCTACAGCATTTGTAAAAAAAAAACAGAACAAATCGGCTACGCCCACCCAATTTAATTGAACATTGAAATTTAATTCTCTTGTCAAAATGTCTAAAACACACAAAAGTGAGCTTCAGTGATCCTATAAAGTATCTATGTTTTTGACCACCATCGAGCACTGAATTCGTCTTGGAATGTCTGTCATTCCGTTACTTGGCCACTGCGTGTTATGTGGTAAACATTCCCTTGACTGCAAAGGTGAAAATATCGGCTACGAACATTGGAAGTTACTGTTCACAGGTTCATGCCGCGAACATGTGAAGCAAGCCGAAGAAAACGCCCACTGTATATAACAAACTCAGAACACGGCTGTTTCCGAAGTCAAGGAAACGAGATTTTCCACACATTACCCATTTCCTAAGGTAGATATAAATAGAAGAACAAGTAAAAAAACACACCACATGAAATTTACTGCGTCACCTCTCTTAGAACTGTTATACATATAACGACTCTTTCATATAAGGTGCTCTATGGGAAGTGGTCGAAAAAGTACACCGATCTGGACAATTTTTAATCAATTCCATCAAAATTTTAATCCGCATGAGCAACCAAGTAGGTAAGAATCGTAGCCCCGATTTTTACAAGTCAGTTATCGCGGATTCGAATCTCAGCGCGATAAAATTTACGTCGGCCGTAGCTATAGTGAGTGCTCAGTTGGTAAAAGCATAACACTTACTGGTTTAGCAGGGAACTACTAGACTGCGGCCGCCACTGCGTCCCAGTCCCCTCCCCCCTTAAGCCTTTGATGATTGATCATATCAAAAAAAAAAAATTCACCTCACGTCGTCAAACTTCATCAAAATGCTTTAAAACATGCGCTCTAGATAGGGTGAGCACGGGAATATAAGACGGTTTGATAGACAGACACTAGTTTAGGTCGATTCGGAAAGTGATTCTGAATTGACGGGAAGAAGATCTATCTCAAGTTCTTCTGGATGTTGCATAAATCTGCACAAACTTAATGCAGGCTTCCCTCTTATAACAGGGTTCGTGTAACATAAGATTTCGATATGGCAAAAAAACGGTGCAAAATTTGCGACGATTATAAACCGGTTTTAATGCAATACGATTTCAAAAAATCGAGTATGTATGCAAGTGCATCAGATAACTTCTGTAATATCATTAGCTGTGGTCTTGAATGAAAATTAGCCTTACGATCATAATTATTATTTTTTGAATATGTAGTTAAATTTTCTATTTTATCATAATATTAAACTTGATATTTTTTTAATTAAATGTTAATTTCATTATAAAATTTTCATTATAAAATTTTACGCCTTAGGCTTGCTTTCGGTACAATACGGTGCACATTACCTTGATTTGTATTATGTTCAAGTTTAACTTACCTAATTGTATGCGATATACTAGTTTTGCATGACACTGTTGCACACTTGTAGCATAGTAAGAATGAATCGCGTTATACGAAAGGCGTTTGTGTACAGTTGGACTACAAACGATGAAGGGTATATAAATTTTTCTGTTTGTTCCATAGGCGATCTACCATCGTCTGAATAAAAACGAAGAAAACCAGTATAGAGAATCGAATTTTTTTTTCAAAGATGATGGGCATAAAAGATCCGACCATAGCCGAATGTATATTTCGTACTGATTTTCTTTTTTTGTATGATTAAAAGAAATAGTTATTTTACAAGCTATAGTTGGAATGCTGGGAAGGTGTAGCTATTTACGTTTGTCTGTCTCAGCGTTCGCCTATTCATAAAAAGTTTGTTATGTATTCAGCGAGGTTATGCAAGGATTATAGGAACAATTCGAATCGATTAAATATCGTACACAAGGAAATGTAAGATTTGTTGAGTAGATTTTCTTTTGATTTATCTTTTCTGTTTATCTTCATTAATACTTTTATTTATTTATTTTCCGTTTTCTTAAACAGATATGAAAATGTTTTATTTTATATAACACTTGTACAAGGCAAATTAAGTTTGTGCGTCGGGTATGCAACACGGGGAAAGACTTGAAATAGACTCATCGTTTAGTATACCGATCGACTCGGAATCACTTTTTCAATCATTTCGAGTTCATCCGTCTGTGTGTCCATCTTGTTTTCTTGTGTCCATCTTAAAAAGATACGAGATATTTTGATGGAATTTGGTACAACGCAAACGAACGCTGTTGATACTGCTGAAAAGTCATACAGTGAATTACTTTAGTAAGGTATGTAATGATGGGCCGTTGTCTACTGCGATTTAAGTTGTGTGACCGTCTGCCCATCTTGTTTTCTTTTGTTCAACATACGGATTGCAATTTTTAAGATATTTGGTTGAAGAATGGACGCTAGTGAAAGTTGTTCAGACCGAACCACCTTTTTGAAAAATCGTTCTACAAATACATGTAGGATGATGTAGGGCATTTAATGGTGGGCCATGGCCCACTGTAGTGTTTTACTTGTTTTGCTTTTTTTTTTTTATTATTTTCTGATCCCAAGTGTGACTAATAACTTTGGGTGAAAAAAAAGAAACATTTTTTCACTAAAGAAAAAAAACAAAATTAAAGAAAGAAATGATAAATGATCCCAATAGAAAAGGCTGTAAGAATGACTCACGGTACGTACACGCAACTAACTATATCGTTCGCTTGAGAACATAATCGGTCATGTTTTAAGACGCTGATGAAACGGTTTTTGTAAAAGCGAAGACAAAAAACAAAAAAAAAAAAATAATAAAAAGAAACGAAAATAACGATATCACGATTAAAATCTAAATAATAGAAAATTAAACGATAATAACGGACGATTCATTTACTTTTTACTCAAAATGTATAAAACGGTGAAAGTGAGTCAATTAAAGTAGACAAAACTATAAAAACAAAAAAAAAATAAAAATAAAAAATAAAAAAAAATAATAACATATAAACACCGTGAAGTTACCGAAATTTTCAACTGACTGATATTATTATGAAACCAGTGCATTTATGTACATATGTACGTGTATGTGAATACATACAAAATACATATCGTTTGCAAACATTAGTTTTACTTTCAATGAATTTTATAATAAATAACAAAAAGTAAATTAAATCCATTGCTTTGGCCTACAAAATAATTGGCACTCAGACCGACGTTTATTTTAAAATTCGATTATCACGAAATATACAAAAAAAAAAAAAAAAGAAGAGATCGAGAGACATAAAGAGAGTAAGAGAATAAGGCAGACAAGACTAATAGACGGCTTTCAAAATTTATGAATTCTTTTTATCTGTGAGAAAACATAGTGTGTGGTGTTATTATTGTTTTCTATTACTAAATGCATTAGGCGTTAATGGCTCGCAATTATCAGATGCGTTTATTATTTCTCTTTATATTGTATTGTCTTCTTTTCGAAAGATATACATATGTATGATAATATAAGAACATGTATATCTATATATATATATATATATACATATATATATATCTATAATCTAAATTGACCAAGATGTTGATAATAATGATGAAACTTTTATGCATGTCATAGAAATTAGAGCATAACTAGAAAAATTGCTTCAAATAGCTTATATGGCGGATGATGAATTCCTTGTATATATGCGAGAAAGAAAAATCGAATGAAAATGTAATTTAGGAAAAAACCTTTTCTTGTTTCTTTGCCTTGTTTATGTGTACACCAAAATTTGCCTATGCCTAAAAAAAAATAGCATTATTGTAATCAACATTTTTATTACTGACCATGAAGATCTATTGTATTAGAGCCGAACATGAGGATTTTCTTGGAAATGTCCCAACTTCTTTGACTGGGAGCAAACCTCTCGTTCTAAAATATTCGCCATAGTTCTAATATCTATTTCAGCAAATAGGCAAATGTTCGTTACTCGCCGAATTCGCCCAAATTGATAGTCACTAACACTACCATTCTCTTATACGGGCTTTTAAAATACTCCATGTTTTTCTGAGAACTTAATGCTATCTTTTGCTATTTCTTACCATTCGATTTTGTTCTGTTATTCTTCATAATGTTCCTTAATATTTCTGTATATTTTTTTTACTATATTTTCCTATTCCTTTATTCTATTCTTTCTGAATTATTTTTGATTTATTCTTTTCTGAATTATTTTATACTCTTCTACGAAATTGTATTCTCCTATGATTTGCTATATGTTATTCCATGCTTTGTAATAATATTACGTACCATTCTATGGTAAGGCTTTCCACGCTCCTTAGTGCAATTCAATTTTATTCTGTTATTGTACACGAAAACAAAAAAAAAGGAAGAATACGTAGTGAGGAAGCATTTCTTTAAATGGCGTATCTCTTCTATTACAAACTCATTTGTGTTTTGTATAGTATATCTTTGCTATTACATGCTATTTGTAACATATGCTTCTCCTATACATTAAGTAGCATGCCTTTACTATTGCATGCTATTTAATACAAGTGCGTTTCCTTTACATTTACCCTACTTTTGTATTGCATGCTATTCAACTGGAATTGTCTCTGCTGTACACTTGCTATTACATGATATTTGATACAAATTATTTAGCTATATATCATAGCCTCTATTTGCTATAGATTCTCATCAATACAAATTTCTACCAAATATGTTTATATTAAAAAGCATGTAGTAGCATGCTATTAAATGCCAATCCATTTGCGATAGTAAAAATACGCTAGTTAATGCAAATCCATCTCCAGGGCGTTAAAATCTTCGAGGGTGTGAAATAAATTAGAATTTAATTAGCAAAGGCACTTACCATCAACCTTAACAGATTTCTGTTAAGTGCTGAAGATCAAGACATGGTCGGGTTTGGGAGCTTCCTCCGTTCAAATTAAGAGAGGTATGATATTTTAATGGACACCCTATGAATCTATATAACAATACTTTCCATTTTTGGTTAAAATAGTTGTGGAAAACCGGATTTGGATTTGTTCAGCTTGCTTGAAACGTATTTCCATAGACATTCAAGTAATATAAGTAAAAATATTGCAAGAATTTTTTGGTTTACCCGCACCAGACTTTTGAATTTGACCCCTTTTGTCATAGTCGGTATTTGTTAACTTATCAAATTTCAAAAATTTGATAAAAATAGTTCTGGAAAATTGAATTTAAATATCTTTAGCTTGTTTGAAAGGTATTTTTATATAGGTTCATCAAGTGTTCTCCAAAATCTTTTGTGTTTTCTAGTTTGTCCAACCCTATCTTGATTTTAACTGCGTGACAAAACTCTTCTTGGTAGTTTACACAGCTGTTAAGGAAGATAACAAATATCTTTGCTTATTAAATTCACACCCTTTAATATTTTTATTTTCTTGTTAATCCGCCTGAGTAGCCGAAGGGGAGGAATCTCGACTAGCAAGTCAATGGTCGTGGGTCCGAATCTCAAGTGCGGTAGAGTTTAATAATAAAAAGCCGATAGCCTTAGATGCTAGTGCTTTTAAGAGTTTAGTCTTGGAATTTATTTCTCTGGCGAAATTAATAATAATAATAATAATATTTTCTTGTTATGGGATTTTATGTAATAGCAAAGAAATGCTATTTATGGCAACTCTCCGCTTTCTGTACGCTATTCTTTGCTTCCTGAGGTTGTTCTAAAATTTCCTTTGTAAACTCTTCAATTCTATATTGTTATGGGCTGTTCTTTTGATTTCGTTAAGCTGCATTTTAGTTCTTTATGATTTATAAATTATTTCGTCCTTTTTAGGTTATTTATTATAAATTATTTTATTCCACGCTATTTTTATTATTTATTTTTTGTCGCCTTTTTATGTTATTATAAACTTTTCTGTGCCTTTGTTGCGCCGCGTTGTTCCTTTTTTCATATGCCCGCCTATGCTTTTCTATGCTATGCTACTTCATTCTGTCCTATTATGTTAGGCTGTTGTGTGTGTACTTTATGCTTTAAGCTACTCTAAGTTATCGGATGCTATTCTATAATATTCTACAGTATTTTTTTATAGTCGATACGTGCACTTTTATGCTGTTTTATGTTAATCTATTTTATCCATGCTGTTCTATGCTATTTTGTGATAATCTATTTTACCCTTTGCTGCCGCATTTTGTCCTATACTATATTCGGCTATTCTGTAATCCTTTTTTGTAGGGCATACGATTTCATTCCATTACATTCTAATCTATGCTATTTTATGCTATTATTTATGCAAACAAATGGATCTTAATTTTCTTAACTTTTTTATAGGCAAACCCGTGTCATTTGTCTTGATACGAGCGTCTCTTTTCTCCTGCTCGGCCTGCTTACTTAGCAAGTTAGTACCACTTAACCTTTTTCTCAAAACCTAATGATTAAGAACTTTCAGTGAAGCTTAAAAGCTGATTATATTTTTATCGAGAAGTTGTAATTATATAAATTTTTTTTCTAATTATTAAAATGATTGCTTTCAATTTCCAACAATTATTTTGAATGTAACTGTTTTTCTTAATCCGGTTTCGGATATTGACTTGTTTCTTCTTCTGCTTCTTCTTCTTCTTCTTCTTATGCTCTGAATCCTCAAATAGTAAAATAATGAAAATAAATTACCCTAACACAATGAAGCGCACGCAGCTACATATATATACATATAGAAAATATCCGCCGCACATATGTGATGATATTTATGTGAACACATATTGTTTGATATGAATACACAGTGGTAGTGCATTTATTTAATTTTATATACCGTTATATTTATGAAGTTGTGCTTGAACATTGTTGTTATTATTACGCTGCCGCTTTTTCAGTTTCAGCTATTATTATTATTGCTTTTGTTGTTTATGCTGTCGTTGCTGTTGCTGTTGCCTTTGCTGTTGTTGTTTGCGGCTTTAATGAATTGTTGAGCATTTGTTATTTCGGTCTTCTCAACGTTAAAATTAGTTAAGCAATTTTCATGGAAAATATTTAATTAAACTTTGCATTTATGTTATTGCGCTTTTCCCTCTTGTTCATCGCCGTCACCGTCATCGTCTTCTACTTCGTTTTTTTCTTCTCTTCTCATATTTTTCGTTTTAGTCGCCTATATTATGCTTATATTGTTTACGTACATATACATACGTATTTATTTTGCAAGCCTTCATTATATTTTCATTTTTGTTTAACTCTCTTGTGATAATGATTGTTTTATATATATATATATATATATATATATATATATATATGTACGTTATACGTATTTTCTTTTCTTTTATACTTCTTACTCAACTAATTGTGCGTTTGTACTTAATTTATGTATGTTACACAAAAAAAAATTTCAAAAAATTTTTGCAGAAATCTCCACTTGTGCATAAAGGTGCCTACGAAAGGTATGTATATACATAGGTAAATGTGAACGAATAAAAATTGTTCATAATGGCGAAAATTATTGTTTTCAAAAATTAATGTTGCTTAACGAAATTAAATAATAAAAAAAAAAAAAACAAAAAAATAAAAAACACTTTTGATACACAGATATTAACGTATTATAAGCTCAGATACAGATATAAGTACAAATGTATCTACATGAAGTATTTTGCTGGGTTATCCAAGTCGCAAGTTAAAACCAAATTTTTGATTTTTTTTTGTATTAAGTAGTTCGTCTCTTTTTAATATTTAATGCTAAACAAGTAAAAGTTCTGCATATACTTGCGTATCTAAAAAGTTACGCTCCAAACTTTAGATAATTTCAAGCGAATAGTAATTGCATGCAGGTGGGTTTTTTTCCTTTTCGTACTAAATAGTGTAAGCACACTCGTCCCTGGGGTAGTATGAGAAGTAATTTTTGTGATATTCTTTTGATACCTTTTCGCGAAAGGAAGAGGGGAATGTTAATTTTGGCCAGAAGGAAGATTCAAAGACGCCACAAAGTATATACATTCTGGATCTATATTAAATTGTAAATGGACTCAAGCATGTCCGTCTGCCTGTCTGCCTGTCTGTTTGTCTGACGTAGTCGTAACGCATTGCCATCTAGAGGTCCTACACTGTCTGTCCATCCGTTCGTCTACCTGTCGGCGAAAAGCTTGTGGTCGACATCCCCGTGCTTGCATGAGGAAACGTTTCTGCTTCAAATTTACCAGAACCTTTGAAAAATCTTATAAGCAAGCTCGTATTGAAATATGTCAAACGACTAAACACGACTAAAGTACAATATAATCTAAGATCACCTCTGTCTTCAAAAATAAAAAAAAGTATGATTTTCTGATCGTTACTTATAAATCATAAAACGATAACGATAAAAATTTTTATTTATATGCTATGCAGCGTCTAACATATAACAAATGAAAATGCTGACTACTAAATATCCTAGACCACATGGTCTAAAACAATTTTAACTGTCGATATAGAAGAGAAAAATGTATACCTTGTTTTTATATGAATTGTATACTAAAAATTAGATCTCTTTGAAAATAAGGGCTTACTTTCCGCAAGAATGATTTTGCTCAAGAGATTCAGAAATTTAGATACGTACTATCAAGTTGTATTTTTGTGCCCCAAAAAGGAAAACAAAATTTGCGTGAAAATCCTTATATGGGGCGAAATGAAAAAATACTGTTAACTTTTACATCATGCTACTATTATTATGGGTGAATTTTCATCAGAACATATAAAAGAGAGCGTAAAAAAGAGTATAGAGTTTTCTGCCCTATAAAGGATCAATTTTCTTGAAAATCCATATATAGGGTAGGAGTCAAAAGATAAGGCGAGAGAGTCCAAATTGGGTCCAATGCTATTTTGTACTCATTTTCATCATGAAGCAATGAAAATGAGATATTTTTGTCCTATGAACTTCAGTTTTTGTGACAATTAAAGCAAAAAAAAAAATTCAGCCTAAAGAAACTAAAAGGATGAGATTCGCTATATTTGACATTATCGCAACATAGTTTCGCGCAACAGCATTTCGCAGACTTATGGAACAGTGTTGTATGTGGTATTTATGGTGAAGATGCTTTATAAAAATTAGTAGCATTTTAGCTTTACCGACCGGTGGCGCGCTTGCAGACAAATCGTTGAGAAAGGTCGTGAATGTTGTTCAAAAAGTCCAAGAACGCTGACAAACTATATCTAATTTGGGAATCTCTACTGAATGAAATGAAAAAAAACAACGTTTTTTTTATGTTATGGAAAATGAAACGTATACGACAATGATGAGCGAAAAAGCAAAGCAATTGAAGACAGAGTAAGCTCAACAGAGATAAAAGGAAATTTTTTATTAATGATTATATTAGAAAATGTTAATCGAAAAACGCTAATGATTGTTAGAAGCTTTTTTTCATCGATTCTAGGTGCGCTTAAATTGATGCAAACATTAATAAACTGTACGTTGTGTAGGAAGTTTATTATTATGTATAACCTAGTTTTTCTATAAAAGATCAAATGAATAATTTATATATTATTCTTAGTGCACAATAATAATAATTATTGCGTTCATACTTATTCATGCAGATATTTTTTTCTACATTTTTTTTGTTTTTTTTTTTTTTCAATAATTTCTTCTAATGGATTATAACTTTCTTTATTTTGCTTTATTTTTATTTTTAATTTTTTTTTTTTTTTTTTTTTTTCTTAACTAAATTAAATAATACAATCTTGAATTAAATTCAAGGTTACGCTTTACTATCAAGTCATTAAATACCGACTTTTGTACAATTTCATGAACAAGTTAAGTTACTTGCTTGATTATCATTGAAAAAAAGAGAAAGAAAATAAATAAATAAAACATAATTAAAATTTATTTTAATATTTCCTTACTTTAATTTATATAGTAATTATAAATAAAGCGCATTTGCGCTTACACACGCCACTGACATAAATAATAATTAATTGTTAGGCATTTTGGTTATGTTGCGTAATTGAAAAGGCTTAACTTGCATGCTGATGTATGGCAGAGTAATTTATGAAAAAAAAAAAAAAAAATTTTTTCCTCAATTCACACTTACAAAATCATATACAGCATATCTATGCATTTATAATACATACATATAATATCTTTGAGTGCATACAATAGATTGTTTAATATCTTTTTGCAAATCAAAAACACTATAGTGGAACACAGTCCGGAATTAAATACCCTATACCATTCTACAATTATTCATATAACGACTTTTCAAAAAATCGGCATTAAGTGGGAAGTCGAAGTTGAAGAATTGATCCGATCCGAAAGATTTTCAATAGCGTTCTTTCTTAGGCTAAAGCGCGTCAGTCTGGCAAGTTTCATTAGTCGATCCCAAAAATTGAACTCAAGAAAACAGATGGAGACAAGGAGAGGCGGTTGGACAAGCAGAATCACTTTATAAATAATAGAAGTCGGCTGTCTCTCCAATCCCTCTGGATTTCATATATATTCTCACAAACTTAATAGACATTTGGGGGATATAATGAAGCTCATTCTGCGCTAGATCTCGTAATGGTCGTTTTCCCTGCATCCTGCAAGTTATTCGATAACAAGATAGCGTGAAGGTCGAACGAATTAATAAATATATCGTATATCGTAAACATCGTAAAATTTTTCATTTCATATTTTTTCATTCTTACTTTTTATGGTTTGCCAGAAATCCTTAGGTGATCTTACAGATAAAAACAAAATTTATATATATATATACCTAAGGATATAAATTATATATATTATATATATATATAGTCTCTTAATACATGGAAAGTCGACGAAGCGGTAAGATTCGAACCATTTTTAACAGCCTTTATCCTTGACACAAGAAAACAAGACAAACAGACAGGCCTAGACCGATTCAGAAGAAGAAGATTATTTTCGAAATAATAAAAGATGGGTCTATTTCCAATCCTTGTGGATATTGCATATATCCGCACGAACTTAACATATCCTTGTAGCGCATAATAACCTGCGTCGAGTCTCTTAATACTCAACTTCCCTGCACGCTGCAAGGTAATCAAGGACAAGATAGCATAAGATCGAATCGTTCAATAAGTAGATCGTATATCGTAAACTTTTCATTTCATACTTTTTTTTTATAATCTGTCAAAATTGTTTAGGTGATCAGATGAAAAAGCAAATTTACAAGCCACGGTTGGTTGTTGTTATTATTATAATGAAGCCAGGTACGTTTGCATCTGTTTAGCTAACATTTATATACGATGCTAAGCATTCTACTATCCAAGAAATGTCCAATTTTGAACCTTTAAGGGTATATGCTGGCGTTGTGGCCTTGGTCACTAATCATAAAAGCAAAAAAAAGGAGATTTGTTCGAGGAGATTTGTTTTTGTATAATAAAATAGATTTATTAAATCCCACAAACCACGCTTTGTGACTTCTCAGATCCCAGCGGTGTGTGTACAGAACACAGCTATGAGTTTATATCATTTACTAAGTCTTCGTGCAAAAGGGTAACATGAGCCATATTTTAATACTTTTGGACTTAGTTCCATACTTTGTATTTATTCAGGACAAGAATTTTTACTTCCCTCATTATTTGGTTGATATCTTTTTAGCTGGAGCATCTTTTATATATCGATTAGAAAATTCTGATTTTCATATATTTGTTTAAGGTCTGCGAAGATTATGGATAATCAAAGTCAAAGTGAAGCCAAGTCTCTATAATGTTTTTAATTGTTTTGATACGACTTCGAAGCCGTGATGTTGCTCATCGATCATTTGTCAAATTCCTGCCTGACGAATGATGTGAATTAGTTGATTTCTACTATAACTTCGGCTGACGAAGCCGGCCAGAAAAAGATTTGAGCTTAAGTGTATTAATTACGAATTCAATAAATGGACAGATGGACAAATATAACGAAATCTATTCCAATTTCTACCCTGAAGAAGATTATATAAATTTTATAAGTTCTACTATAAAGGTCGCTGTACATGCCAATTGATTGCCAAATTTAATATATCCCCTTTGATTAGTAGAGAAAATGAAAATGTGAAAAAACGGTTAAAAAGGTGTGCTGTCATTATTATGTAACACATTTTTTAGATATACATTCGTGATTTGATTTAAATGTCTAAAATAATAATGAACTTTTTATATGTACATCATACGTATACAGACAAGCTAATGTCTGTCTGTCTGCTAAAGTGACAGGCTGAAGTTTTCGTAATTTTATAGAAAATTAAGATTAATTTTTATTTCGTATGGAACACTTTTGCACTGTGCCTCCAGTTATGAGAGGAATTCGAGTTAACATAATTATAAGACTAAGAGAGAAGAGGATACCGTGTTCTGTGGGCATATTTATGTAAATGAGATACGACAATAGCAGTAGTAGAAGAGAAAAATTATACTATTTTTAATGTGCGCTTTAGAGATGTCTTCAGGTAAAAGCATCCTCGAGAAACTGGGGCTCCTTATGTCCATTTTTCAAAAGCCAAATTGCACTTAAGCATAGAGAGCAAGGAAAAATGAGAAAGGAGGCGGAAGAGATAGCCAGAAGAAAATAGTGCTCTATGCAATGCTATATATCAGAAGCAATTACCGAATTGTTTCTGTTTTTATTTGGTTTGTATGAACAACGTGGCCCATAGTTCAGTAATGCAATTTGAGTTTTTAATTTCACAGTTCTAAGAATTGTTGGTTATATTGAAATATTTAATGGTTTTTATTAAAATTTTGCATTTTTTGATTTATAGATTGTGTTTGACTCATTGTTGCTAAAATTGCTTTTGCTTAGTTGTGTGGCATGCTGAAGTTGGCTGTGTACTCGCCAATATCAGCATGAAAGTTGGACTTGTCGATTCCTGTAAGAAGTACTAAACGTTATGTATCAATAAATGATTAGCAGCAATTACTGGCTCTCTGCTTCCTCTTCTTCTATCTTAGGTTAGTGATGATTGCTAAAAATTAAGTACAATTAGCCAGCAATAAAGACTCGCTGCTAAAAAGGAAGAAGTATTTGTTTTGCTATTTCCCTCTCTCTCTATCTCTCTCTTCTAGGCAAGAGCAGATTGTAGCTGTTATTGACAGACGATAAATAGTTTTCCCTCAAATAACTAACACTAGATAAGCCACAGTCTGATCTTAGTTTTTGCTAATTTTTTGCAGAAAAAAAATAAAAATTTTCGCCTTCTCTCTCTCTATCTCTCGCTTAAATTCTATTTTGATCTTTCTGTCTTCCTCTTCCAGCAAAATACTGATTGCTAAGTAGCAAGAGTAGTAGAACTGATTAATATTTCTTCTTCTCTCTCGACAGTTCTTCTCTCTCAACAGTTAATATTTCTTCGTCTCTCTCAACTGTGGAATATAACAAAAATTAATTTCTCTGTCTCCCCCTATCTCTCTCTCGCTTCTCTATCTTTCATTATTAGCTGAGGACCGGTATACCCATAAATCCTTTTTTCATTTCTCTGTCTTCCTTTTGCAGCAGAATATTGATTGCTAAGTAGCAAGAGTAATAGAACCAGTTAATATTTCTTCTTCTCTCTCAACTGTGGAAAATAACAACAATTAATATCTCTTTTTCTCTCTCAGATAAGTAGTAAATGATATAAAAGGACAAAGGACCTTATTTTTTGCTTTCTTACTTAAGTCTTAGAATCTGAACAGCAGATAGAGAGCGAGAGAGAGAGAGAGAAAAGGTAAACAATAACTGTTTTTAAGAGAACGACTACTTCTTGTTTATCCATCCTCAATGTGATATATCTGTCCATCTGATATTTTAAGCTTACATAAGCTTACATAAGGATAATTAACAACACATGTGCGGTACGCAACGTCTTCTGGCACGGTCTAAACTTTCACTGCATTACGCACTGACACGGCGAGCCATTTTACAATATTGCGTTTGAAAAGGCGAAAACTATTGCACTGCACTGCTTTTTTGTGTAGCGATTTTCAGCAACAACACAAAGCGATGGCAGCAATTCAAAAAAAAAAAAAAAACAGCGCATGGTAAATTTTTTTTTTTCGCTGCTTAAATATATATCCATATGTAGTACATGTAGTACAATACGTCTTTGTCGATATTGCTGTTGTTGTGCAGATTGCAATAAACCATAACAATAAAGCATGAATGAGCATAAGCTTACTTATGATGATTGCAGCATTGTTCAAAACTTATATGAACAGATGGATTTGTTTAGAAAAAAAAAAACAAAAATTTGCAAAGAGAATATTGTCAAAATGCTCTCCAAAGACCTTAAGCGAAATAAAGACAAGAAAATTTTAGATAAGTTACTACAAATTGATTCCATTAAGTATTCGATTGCATAGTTAAACCAATCCGAAGACGAACAGCTAAATTGATTAAATGAACTCAATAATGTAGAGGAAAAAGATATTCATTTTTTTAAGCATAACATTTTGTCTGAGGTCGAGTTAGTCACGTCCGTCTAATGTTTCTCCTTGAAATCATGTTACGCTCTAGAAAATTTTGTATAAAAAGTTCAAATTATATACAATTTAAATATATTTATATATCTTACATATGTATTTATATTTTATATACTTACAGTAAATGGGGTTAGTGGAAAAGTCATAACGCAATTTGTTAAAAAATAATAAATAAATAAATTTTCAATTTCCAAAACGGTAAGAGATACGATCATATTTGCTCTAGTGCCTCGCATTTTTAATTTGGTGTTATACAATGTAAAGTTCAAATTTCTTACGTTTTCTTTATCTCATCCGCATTAACTTTTTCCTTACGCACGTGATTTGTGTGAAAAAAAATTCTCAAAAATTTTTTTTAATGTTTATTCCACACCTTTGAGGAAGGAGGACGTACATCCCTGTTTTAAAACATTGCACATGCATAATGTTGCCAATTGTCTACATTCCAACTTCATTTTATTTTCAAATTACGTTTTTAAATAAAATTAAAAATAAAGTATAAAAAAAACACTATGAGGTTGTACAGGCAGTATTGAAACCACTTGGTTGTAACTAGCAAAGACATTTACCAGTTCCCGTAATAGAATTCGTGGGAACAACTCAGTTAAATAGTTAAGATAAAAATGTGGTCGGATTTGAAAGCCAGCTCTCTCCCAAAGGGGAAAACGTAAGATTTTTTTTTTTTTTTTGCACCATGTGGATCTCTATGAAAACATCTTTCGAATAAGCTAAAGAAATTCAACGTTTTCCTTTCAGAACTATTTTTAACTATGCCTCAAAATTAGGTATGTTAGCACAAAAAGGCTATGGAAAAATAGTCAAATATTGTCGCAGTAGAGACTCACAGTGACTTACACAGCGTGGGGCCACATTTTTCTACCAATCATTATATATCCAAGAGGTTAGTAATACTTGCATCTCCATGATAGGCGCTACCTCTTTCTTCAGTTGCTAAATGGGTCTGTCCTTTACTTTTTTCAATATTTTTCATGGCCGGTGTGTTGTCAAAATAAAACGAATATCTGTTCGGCAATGAAGACTTTTAATAGGACCACTTCGCTTTCGGGGCGACTGCAATCGCCTCGCTTAAGCGAAAACGCGTAAGTTCTACTCTGTCTTCCCTATGCTGTAGCTTCTAGTGCTTGTAAAATTTTTTTTTGGATGTGCACTTTCAAACTGTGCTGCCATGGAATGCAAAAACATAAGTTTTGCTTCTACAGTTGCCTAAGCATAAGAACTGCATGAAAGTCGTCAAGTATATCAAAAGATTCAGCGCGACTTGAAAGACACACAGAGCGCAATTTCAAAATTCTTCTCGATTTTCAATCAAGTCAAGACGAAGGCTATATATTTATACTTTGCTTATCATCCGGAGATTGTGTTAACTAGTAATTTTCTTTTCTGGCCATAACCATGCAATATGAAAGTCATTAGAAGCTATGTTGAGAAAACCAAAGTAAAATTGTTTCGTGAAAATTTGATGCAATCAATTGTAACAATACTGTCTAGATCGTTCCTGCCTGAACAACTTTTCTTATATAATATTGAAAGCCAGGCCTTTTCCAGGTATTAACTTCAAATTTTTTTTTTTTTGTAGAAATGCTTATTGGAAGAGAGCTTAAAAAACGTTGGCCCATTTTCTTTTAATCTTAATATTAAATTAGATTCGATTAGATTAGAAAAAGTTGGCACTGTCTTTAAAGTCGGTATCAGTCCGTACAAGGAGCTTTGTTGCCAACTGCAAATACACACTATATTTGTGATTGAAATCGAAGAGACCTGAGAGACTTGTAATCTTGGTTGTTCCAGATCGGTTTTTTTATAAAGTCAAAAGTGAAACTTTATGTATGTACTTTTAGGTGAGCCAAGCTTGGCTTGGACCGTTTTCAACAACGAAATAAAAAAGAGTTACATATCACAATCCATAACGGTCTAGAAATGAAGACATATATGTAAATATTGTTCATGATACTTCTTAAGACCTGAGCAAAAAATCGTACCGATCCTTAAAAAGACAAACTCTCCCCTAACGGAATATTTTGTAATTATAACGGTTTGTTTTGAGCTGATAAATATCAAAGATCAAGTAATAGGAAAATAAAGCTATGTAGAGATATGGTGCGCTAAGGTAAGCTTTACGCGACTGAATGTTTTCTAAAGATAGATTAAAACAAACAACATTTAAAAAAATGTTTAGTTATAGAGGACAATTCTATGACTAACAAAGATAAAGTTGCGGCATTAACGGAGTCATTTAGAAAGCTACCTTTTTCGTGAAATGTAAATGGAATGACTGGAATCTTCGAGTTTCTCATAGTTTAGCAGATAAGAAGCGCGGGTATCATGTTGGCGTATCCGGGATAAACTCTCAATGCGATAGATCTTAATTAAATGACGTATTATCGGTAAAATCGTAACGCCCACCGCTTAAGCTGCCATCTCAATCTATTCCCCTTTTCTCAATTTCTTTCGCCTGACCATCTTTGTATTTTTATACGTATGAAGAAAGTGAAAGATGCACATCATCTTGTCTATAAATATACAGAGAACATCTTCAGTCACTTAAGGTATGTCCTCTGTACATATAAACAAGGATAGAAAAGAGAGGAATAATGGTATTAGAACGAATTGTTATCGTTCAAACAACTTTACAAACATTGGCACATTTAAGGGCACGTCATGAATTTTTTGGCAATCTGATGGATTTTCGAATGGTTTTGAATGCTAAAAGTAAGTTTTCGATGAATTGAGTAAAACACAGCCCATTAGCTCTAGCATTAATTGGCTTTCAATGGCGGTTTTCATTTTTCTCTTTCTCTTTGTCTTTCTCCAATTTTTTTTGTTTTTTTGTGGTTAGTTGTTAAGTATTTAATTAGCCACATCGGCCAAAAACCAAAAGGTGAAATCATTTGATTTGATTTTATTATTTCTTTTTTTTCTTTTTGGGGGGATTTTAATACCGTGCTTGTGAACAACCATTCATATTTACATATGTGCGAGCACATGTATGGAAAAACAAAACTGAAAATCTAATAATCCAATACGGTTACTTTACTATCAGTTATTTAACAATGCCTGACAGAGTTACAACTTTTTGACAGGTAGGTTGAAACAACGGACAACGCGGCAACAGTGACTGTAATGGTTAGTATACCCTTAGGATAATATAACAAAGAAATTTCTCATCAGTTTTCATTGTTATAGTTAGGTTGTAACAAACTTCATATGGTCCTTAACGCAACGCATTTGAAATGAGTTGAAGTATTTCAAAAGTGTTGCCCAAAAGCGAAATAAACAAGATGAAAGCATTAAAAAGAGGTTAAGGAAAAAGTTCGTAGCGGTTTTTTATTTTGCCAAAATTCAAACTTCTATTAACCGTTTGAGTACCAAGCAGCGCGATCGCGCAGTTCATATTTCATGTCGAAAAATACCAGACAGTTTTGAAAAAACACTGTCGAAAAATACCAAGCAGCGCAATCGCGCTGTTTAGGTTTGATGTCGAGAAATACCAAGCGGCGCCATAGCGCTTGTTTAATTTTATGTATTTAAATGCATTCAAATTGTTTGTTAATAAATATTTCAAGTTTGTTCCACAAAAATTATAGAAAACACAACACCAAAATAGAAATTTTTGTTTTGTGATATATTATTGCACTACTATAGTACTATTGTAATTGTATTGGGCTCGTCTTCGACAATACGTAAGGCACCGTCAGTTGTCGACAATGCTCAAAATGTGCTGGGTTTTGTCGACATAAAATCAAAACAGCGCGATCGCGCTGCTTGGGATTTTTCGACAGTGTTTTTTCAAAACCGTCTGGTACTCAAACGGTTAAACCACCAAAATAAGCGCCATTTTGAAGGGTGAACTTTTATCGCATTTCTCGTTATCCATACTAGACTTGTGGGAGAAAAATTGTATTCAGATCATTGTTAAAGCCAGCTTTACACCTTTAGCAGGGTGTCACAGAAATAAAACAAACTGTAGCCGGACAGGATACTGTTTGGTTTGTTCGCTGGGTTATTCGAAAATTCTTAGCCCGAGTTTTCTTAATTTTTGCGGATTCATTCGAGACGGGGTTGATCTGCCATTGTTGGGATGGAAGGCCACGCCTTCTCTTTTAATCATTTGTAGATGTTTTATATACTTTAGCTCTTGAGATCGGTAAGTAAAAGCAATCGTTTGGGCTGCTTGGCATAACACCGTGACATTGCCATCGGGGAAAGCCCTACCATTTATTTTAATCAATTCTGGACGCTTTAAACGCTTTAGCTATTAATACCAGAGGCTAGAATCAATCGTCTGGGCTGCTTGAGGCAAAGCCGTGGCATCGTCGCTATCGAAGAACACCTCTTCTTTTTTAGTGGATAGTGGACGCTTTAGATGCTTTACTGATATAGATATTTATTGGATCAGCTTGCAGAGTCAACAACTTGGGCTGATTGGCGTAACTAATAATGAACGATTACCTTTTCATCCCACTGAGCATCACATTTTATCTAAAACACAAATTGCCCAACGATATTTTTCGCCATTTATCGCGTCTCCATTATTCAATTGATCGATTTTTCAAAGGACTCGAAATTTAAATGAATTTGAAATTAAAATTAAAAGGTGTTTTGGTCCTTTTGTCTTTGTATGCGCCGTTAAAAGCGCATATTATAGAGTTACAAATAACGGAAAATAATATGAGTAAATTATAAATAATTTAAAAGAGATTTTACGGTAGGCTTTTTACCCTTTTGCCTATTTTACAATTTAAATGGTATATTCATGGATGCCTGCGGGCAATGGTGGTAATTGATCAACAAGGCTTTGTAGAAACTACGTTGTAACCTGAACCTATTCCCTTGAACACATTGAACTTGATCAATTTGTGAGACGTGACTGCTTGGGAACGGCCCTTCGAGGAGTATTCGTGGTGGTTGTGGTTTTCACTCGTTCCAATCCAAAGTGGAACAAATCGAGGTGCGGCCTCAACAGTGAACAGAGTGGGTTTATTGAGCCATACACAATAAACAATCTGGACTCTGGTGCTGTTTAGACCCCTATTTTATAGGGATTGTCCAACTCGCCAGGGGGCATGGGTTACGCTTAAATACCCCGCGTAGCTTGGGCCACCGTAGGGTTAAGCCATCAAGGCAGGTACCCACGTGAAACCCATGTCGCAATCACTTTACTAATGATATTAACGAAGCATTCTCATAATAAAGGCTACGAATACGTTACGAAAACAATTTTGCGAAGCATTATTATTGCCTTGTAATATATAGCGAATCCTTTCAGAATAAAAAAATATCACAATATTTTCCTCCTTTTCACAAGATGTCCTAGTATAATTGGATATATTGAGCGTTTTTTTAACTTTCATGGCAACCTATTGGAAAGTATGCCATGAACTTTTTCCTTGACATAATATAAATATATCTAAGTTATATATCTCTGCGTGTTTTGCTTTTCCTGGACAGCTTGTTTTGTGGTTTGACATGCTTAATTATATGCTTATGTCTATAGCAAGAAAATGAAAAAAAAAAATAAAAATAAAAACAACTAATAATAATAAAAGACCAAAAGAAACATTGAAAAAAAGAGAAAGAAAAACGAAAACTCATGAAAGTTGTTACTTTTCAATTGTACAGGAAAAAAAACAACAAAAACAAAAAGAAAAGCAAAAATAAATAGCGCAACTCCTCTCGAACGTCTAATTTCAATCAAACAAGATTTTTAAGCAGATTTTTTCTTGACCGTCTTTTTCAAACGCTGCCCAATTGATCCCGCAACATTTTTATATATATATATATATATATATACATATGTACATTCATTTACAAAGTTAAAAGTGCTGACTTTTCTTCTTCCATTTTATTTAGCTTTTTCTTTTTCATATCTAGTCTTTAGCCCCTGGATTTCTTCTTTAGCCTATTATCAGGCTAGTGGTGGTCAAGCAATCTATCTTTGATATGCGTTCATGTACATATTTGTACATATATTTTTGCTTCTGCATACAAACGTAATCAATGAAGTGCTATGTATGTGTATGTGTGTGTGTGCTATGTGTAAAAATATCCAGCCTCTAAAGTTAACGGAACTTAATGGATACCTTGTCTAATCCAATATTTTTATTCATTTGAAGTTTTAATACATTTTAGGGGCCATTCAGTTAATAGGATGATATGCACAATATCTAAGAGTATTTCATTATTTAGTCCATCTCTTTGTATACATATATATATATATGTTGGTGTTTATGTTACTTATAAACACGTACGGACATATGCTTCCTTATACATGGCCGCATATCAATGCCTGCTAACAGACTTTTTGATACTCGAACCACACTAGGAATGCATGTAGTGGTAGTAGTAGTAGTAGTAGTAGTAGTATTAGTGGTTGATGCATTCATTGCCAGATGAGTTAATGGTTTAAAGTTATCATCACTCGCAAACACAATACTGGCAGCTAGCGCTTTCATTCATCAAAAAATAAGTGGAAAATCAAAATCAAATTATAGTTAAGTGCTTAAGAAGTGAAAATAAGAAGAAATGATTAGGTGTTGAAGTAAATGTGTTTTGAAAATGAATATCTTTTACTTTTCTTTTTATTATGAAAAATAATAATATAGAGAGAAATCTTAAAAGAAATTACTTACATCAAGTTCAATAACGGATGCAATTTTAATCATTTTACAGAGTAACATGCAAAGTGGCATACAATTCAATTACGATGTAAACCATATAATGTGAGTTAAAAATTAATTTAATCTATTCTTTCGTCTCACTTTGAATACTTAATCGTATACGCTGTTTCGCTTCATTATGAAATAATTAAAGGGTGATAAAATGGAAGAAAAAGGAGGAAAAGTTTCAAAAGTTCAATGAGAAAACTCTGAAAGAATTGACTGATTGTCCAATTATGCCAATATGTTACACATAAGGCGAGATTAACGAGAGAATAGAATTACGGAGGCGGAAAATGATAAAAGTGGATATTCAAATGCAGTTCTTCATACAGGAAAAAATCGATATACCTATCGACATTGATTGAGTCAACGTTGTTACCAAAATTAAATGGAACGAAGTAGACTCTCAATAAATATTCGCAAATTCGTCGAAATAATCAGCAATACCAGTAATTATCGATACAGTTATCGATATCCCGAGATACGCCTTGTTAAAGAAATGCTTCATACTAACGTTATTTCTAACGCATTTCTCGATTTAATTACCAGTGATATACGAAAGGAGGGCTTTTGCTTTCGATATGGCTTACCACTAAGGAGAGTCCCCTGCAAGCGTAGATCGGCTATAGTTAAAAAGAAGTGGAGAAAGACAGGGGCGCAGCCTAGTAAGTGCATGGCTTATCGGTAATTGTTATGCCTGTACAGCCTAAGCTCTTCCCCGGCGGATGGGTTTCTTTTTCTTGGTGAGTCGTCAAAGATGTTGGAGGTTATCTGCGTGCAGACTTCCTCACCACATGGTCAGTCACTCAGGAGGTCTAATGTACAACCAGTAGCTTTTAGAAAACCTAAAGGTAGTGTGGTGTAGTCTGATAGGTGGCTGGCGTGAGCTGAGTTGATTACTTCTTCTAGTACATTAAATCTAAGGGAGAGCTCCCGCAAAGAATGGAGAGTCCAAAATGTAAGTGCGAAGTTGCGAACATAATGGCACGCGCATAATTTTAAAGCACGCTATGAAGTATGGAATCAATGGGGGCCAGTTTGCTCGCTCACAAACTACCCTGCCTAGGCGCGTAGAGATGACAGCATTGGTTAAACTGCCGATGGGTGTTTGCTACGATCTTTCGGGCAGACGCTTGTATATTGACGTACCTTGTAGAAACATCAGCGGAAGCTGATATGTCCAATCCTACTTTAAACACAGCAGCTTAACAAATGTGTCGACTCATCGCTTTGGAGCGGCCCTTCGTGGAGTATTCGCGCTGGCTGTGGTTATTCCCACATTCGGGGCTATTAAATAATTAGAGGTGCCTCGCCCTGTCCAGGAGGGACGGTTTGGACCAATCTTATTTCCAATCTTATATCCAGTGCTTGGAATAGGCAGGATGGTCTTGCAAAGCTGGCGGGTGTCCAATTCAACTAGTGCCAATAGTTCTGAGGAACTCGTCTGATTAAGGCCTCACGCAAGGTGCAGGCCTTGAATATCGACATAATCTGTACAAATTAAGCTCTAAACTAGGGTCAAACCTAAGAATACCGGCTTGGTAGTCACGTTACTTCTCTACTCTATTATGCGTAAGACCAATGTACCGAAAACCAGAATATGTTAACGCAATAAAGCAAACCGAGGTAGATCTTGAAATAGTTACTGAATGATAATCGCGATTCTTCTCTAGTTGCTTATATAGGCAAGTCTATGTACAGGTAAATAGATAATGTTGTCGCAATACTCTAAACTTAGGTAAATATAGAAATAGTGTATGGATGACATGGTTAACAATAGCAATGATAGCAATAAAAAATATGTATAGAAATGAATATTTATCATATTAGTATCGTAACAATTCTCGTTGCAGATAAGGAGCATACTGTCAAGATAAGTGACAGCTTAACTATCGACAAAATGATTTAACTGAAAGTTAAGCCAAATTGATGGTAAAGAAATAGTTATGTTATAGGTATGCGTAAATGTCGCTCTTGACAACATTTTTTTGAGTCAATAGTCGCATCAGTTAAACAGCATTTATTTATATTAGCAGCTTCTGAAATATATTGTCATCGAAATAGATATAATAGGTTGGCAACCCTGTATAGCTGGATAATAAATATAAGCAATTACGTTTGGGCCTTTTTTACACACTCAACGAATTTTCTGTTGTTGATTTGCTGAATAAAAGACGAAGAGGAAAAAGAGAAGCACTTACGTATAGATAGATAGCACGGAGTAGAGTAAGGCTTTAGTTTAAGCGAAAATGTGAGAATATGGGCTGACTAATAAAATTAGAAAAGAGGAAAATTTTCTACATTGAACAAAATAATTATAACATCGATGATATAAGCACTGACGAGCACTTGTTATTGAAATAGATATTAACGACTTAGTTAGTGATAAATTAATACAAAACAGGTATAGCAGTAATCGATATATTTATCTCTTCAGATACTGAAGTTAGCGAAATTCTTATTGAGAAATGTAGTGGATCGCTAACTACATTTTGATATAGGCAATGGATGTGTGGAAACAGGCTGAATGATTAAAGAATTGGTTATTGAAATAGGAAAGAGCAGCGTGATGATCACCTCGCTTGATGATGCCTCGGGGCACGAAAGATTTGGTTATTGGGATAGGAAAAGGCAGCGTAATGATCACTTCGCTGAATCTAGTGTTCATCAAACACTCAATGTCTGGTTCTGCACGCGACCGACCGCCTTCACACAAGATGCGCTAGAACGTTTTGATCGTCCCTACCCAAAACGTTACCGGAGATACCTCTATTTTTAAGATGATACCTGAAGAACTTTCTCCTGTTTCAAAGTTGAGGCTTAATAAAAATACATATCGACAGCATTGACGAAATTCTCGAAATATATAAAATAACTGCTGAAGCTACCGGGAAGCTGAAAATGGGCGTTCATTCATGCAAATAGGGTGAGTTATGACCTGTATAAAAACTGGTGACCAAACGTAGGCCAACCCTTCATATTTCTAGCAGCACAGGGAACTTTATGAATCTTCTTATTTGCTGTTACTATGTGACCTGTGTAAAGGCCAATAACAAACGTATGTCAATCCTTCATAGCTTTACCACCTTATGCACTACACAGGAAAACTTTAGGAAGCCTTTTGCTTGCCGTTGACCTGCGCTATGCTTCCGATTGTATCCCCATATTTTAGGTAATACCTGGAGGAGTTATGATCTGTGTAAAAACTAGTGACCAAACTAAGGTCCACCCTACGTAACTCTAGTAGTTTATGCGCTGCACAGACAAACTTTATGAATTCTCTTGCTGGCTATTGTCCCGCGCAATGCCTCCAATAGCTAGCTGCTGATCTTCTGTGCCCGTAGATATACCAACTCTGATCCTGATAAGTTTCAATAGGCGCTCAAACTGTATGCTGAACTGATTTACGCTATTAAGGAAGAGAGAATTAGAGAGCTTTGGTAAAATTATTCGAATGCAAGCTTTGATCTGAATTTAAAGAATCGACGTAAGGACAGTCATTACAACAAGTATGTTCATGTATTTTAAAGGTTTTGTAATAGAATGGCACATATAGCTTAGCAATCACGTAATTGATTTAAATATGATAATTAAAGATGAACAAAGAACTCCTTGTGCTGATATCACTACCGATGGAATCATCAGTATAAATTACGAAATGAAATGACAATTTCTGTGTTATGAGAGCTATTAAAATTTTGGATAATGATTTTAGCTACTTTAAATACTTTGCGCTTATAAATCATGTTTCGATTTAATATTCAGAAAAAAAATTTGCGCCATAACACAAAGAGTAATTATAATAATAATTATTATAATCACCATTATCAGATGTTTACAAAATTGTGAAAATGAAAAAAAATTTAGCATTTCTTAAAAATTGATTTAAGATAATAATAACAATAACAACAATAACAACATTAGCAGAAAAAAACGAGAACACCAATGTGGGCAACAATACCGACTGTCATTAGGTAAACACGCGATATTTGCATTCATCATATTTTTGTAATCATAAAAAGTCCGCAAAAAAAAATAAAAAAATAAATATAATAATAAATAAATAAATGAAAAAAAAAAATAAAAATAAATAAAAATAAATAAATAAAACATTTACCTTCACTGGCACTTGCTAAACCCACTCGCCCGCTCGTACAATATTATGGAATTTTTACAACGATTGTTTTTCCGTAAATTATTTAAAAGGAAACCAAAAAAAACGTAAACGAGGTTAAAGTAATTTAATTACTTGCAATAACAAGTACATGGAGAATATATAGATAAGAAAATTGATGGAAATAATAAGAGAGCCCATACACATGAGACAACGGCTGATATTATCGATCAACCCCGTACACCCTTGGATTACATTTTAAAATAAACGTAACCACAAAGAGAATTAGGATCAATAATTTAAAAAAAAAAGAAGAAGAAATATCGCGCTTAGCGAAAGCTGTAAAAAAAAATTAGTTTCCGTCAGGACCGAATTTTTTACACCCCTCACCCGAACTAAATTTTTCTGCTCTATAATATTAGGCGGGTTCGGTTGAAAATAAAATAAATAAATAAATTTTTTTATATGATGTAAGTGTTGCATTTTATGAGTAATCATCAAAAAAAAAAAAACAACAAAAATGTTCAAAGGTTTTCCTGGGATAGCTGTGTGTATATTTTGGGCGTCTTCTTCGAACGGTTTGAATTATTTTCCATTATTCTGGTGCCAATGTTTTAGGCGATACATGCGAACGGGAGAAGGCTTACCACAGATACTACTCAGTGCAAAAAGGCACACAGAGGGACAGACGGACAGGTGAGCAAACGGACATGCTCAGATACATTCCTAATTTTAAACAGAGCGTTTTGAATCTTACTTTTGCGCGTTAAAGTAATTAAACTTTGATACGCTATAATATGGGATGGGCGTGGTCCATTTCTCCCACTTTCACACAAGTACGGCAGCATCGCCTATAGAGTATACATTCAAATTTTTATAGCTTTATCTGCTGTAGTTTATGAGTAAGATTTTATGTTTTCTGAAAAACGGGGATATCCTGACTTTACGTGATTCTGTAGACATGTCCTTCGAGCGATTTGGCCCATTTGCATCACCAATCTGCGTGCAAGAACTTCAAATATGTTTGATAACCTTAAAGGCGATAGCTTCGTTTTTGTTGCTAGAAGAATGTAAAGAATAGATATTATGCATACGAGCAAATGGACAGACGGACATGCTTAAATCGATTCAGAATTTGATGTTAACTGACGGTCTCTAAAGTTTTCTTTTGGCCGTTGCCAGTGTTTTAATAAAATGAATATATCTCTCATCCTTCGGTGACGGGTATGAATGTATCTATTGTCATTAAAATTTGTAATGAAATAATTTAAATTAATTTATTTAAAAATTATAAATGTACATATGTTTGGATATGTAAATAATGCTTGAATATCACCCACATACATATCTGTGTTAATATCTGCATATAAATATGGATAACCTTTAATTTTAATTTAGGTCAACAATATTATAAATAAAACAAGTAAAATAACTTTATCTCACTTTAAGGCGAATCTTAGATACCCACCACTATCACCGCCAACCGTCACAAAGTATAGCTCTGATCTAACAAATATCGAATCCACATTTTCTACAGCAATTGGTATTCAACGACCTTAGGGATTTGTTTATGCAGCAATTAAGAAAATTTACTTTTAAGGAGAATCTTTGACTAAACAAGAAATTTGGGAAGTTTTAGCTACATTTCGCTATTTTGTTTAGACTTTTAACAAATCAGGACGGACGGATGGACGGACAGAATCTTGTAAAGATTGAATATTACGAATGGTTTGAGGTATTCTTCTAGCGTCTTTAATCGGGACATAGAAATATTTTTTTTTTTACAGAGGGTGGAAAGAGAATCACATGCAGACGGCTGATAGTCAGCCGAAATTTCATCTATGAAGCATTGCTGAAGCGAGACGAATTAAGGGGTTTCTTCTCTTTTTTTATATCAATTAATCATTTAGGCAATATTCGCTATCCGTGTAAAATACAGAACCCGTTACGTCAGGGGATCATCGTGAGCTTAAGCCACCATGAAGGCAGGTACTCATGTTAAACTTGTTGGCATTATATCGAGATATGGAATAAATTATTACTGTTTCCTTCATCTAAGTTTTATGTAAACGCCGACTCAAGCGTAGACTTTTTCCTTGTTTTTTTTTATATCACCCCCTGCAACAGGATGGCAATCGGAGAGAAGAAACGAAAGAAGAGAAAGAGATAAGGACGCGGTGACAGCCGCAGCCTAGTGGGTGCCTGCCCAACTGGCAAAATTTATCCCTTTACTGACTCTGAACGCCCACTATTGCTACAATGAAAGCAAACTGTACTACTCTTGAGATTTGAACCCGCGAACTCTGACTTGGTAGTCGCGATTCTTATCTACTAGACTACTTGTGCGGACAGTGATACTGAAGGTACGCGGACGGATTGAATCTATTTTCAAACAGAATACATAAGCCGAGTTCCGGATATCCGTCAAAATTTTGTAGGCTTTGCAGGGTTCTATTAATGACACATATAAACAACTTGCATGGACTCTTTGAAATGATTACAACGGCACTGACAATATTGAACTACTCGGCCAGTTGATGTAGGCAGCATAAATGATTCGCTTTAGATAGTAGTACAATCTTTTCGAATTTTTAGCATAAATAGATGGACGAACTAACGGACGGACAAAGCGAAGTTTCTTCACTGTTACGCTCTTACAGTTTTTAGCATTCTACTAATAATGCAGGCGTGGACAAAAAACTGGGTATACGCTTTTTTATATGGGGGAGGGGCGGGCGTGAGTACTCCTTCACATTTGCTTTCCATTATAAATTAAGTTGAAAGAGAGCGCATACATTTCACCGCCCAGCCATATAACCTACTAAAAGCTCTCAACTATTTACTGCAAGAATTGAGTTACGCGGGATTCCGGCCTTGGATTTTGAACAGTTTTGCCACATGTAAAAAAATTGAGTGAACTTGTAGCATAGAACTGAAAACTGCACCTGCCATCCATTTTCTTGTCCCCAGTTTGCATATAAAGCGCGATTGTCGGCGAAAAGAAAATCTGCACTTACACGATACGAAACGAAGTATAAGTTTTCTTTTTAGTTTGGTCTCAACTTGTTCAGTTCCACTAATTTCTAAGTTTCGAATTGCCATTAGTAGATTGAAACGTTATAGGATAACTATACTAACTTACAATGCTGCGATCAAACTGACAAGCTAAACATTCCGATAAACGTTCTAAACATTCTCGCTAGCACTCTCCATAAGGTTTCCCTTTTCTATGATTACAAACGAGCTGATAAATTTAGTATAATTTAGTATAATATAATGTTTGCTATGTTCGTTGCAAAAATTAGTCCTCATAAGCGTGTAGTAAAACTTGAATTTACATTGAGGTGCTTTTTCGAGAAAGTGTAAATTTTTGCACGTCAAAAGCAAAAAAAAAAAAAAAGTTATGCGATAACGTACACACAGCTACTAATTTTAATAGTTAGCCTTTTTTGCTTTTTTTTTTTTTTTGTTCTGTTGCGTATTTTGTTTTCTTTAATTTATGTGCAAAAATTGCAATAATATGCTTATAATTAGAGTGCGTTTAGCTTATTTTGAATATTTAATTTAATTTAAAATTGTATGGCGAGTGTAGTTCGTCTTACAGTAGGAGAAAAAAAAGAGTGAAAAACTTTGATTGAAATGAGGTTAGGTTTGGAATTCATTAAAGAGAATATCCGATTCTTTAAATATGTAAAACAATTCTTTAAATATGTAATAAATCGATCAAGATCATTTCTACACTGTGCAAACAAACAGGTGGTTCTGACGAATATTTGCCTACCACTGTTTTCAAAAATATATTCGCGGGGTAAAAAAAAGTTATATGACAAAATGAGAGGAAAATTATCCGTCCTGCTCAATGTTGCTTTATGTTTTACGTAATGCGAGCGTTCATGTGGGCAGATCATGCCCATTTCGTAACCACATAGCCAATGGTCTACATTCTACTTTCATTCCAATTTCAAAAAATTTTGGTTTTTTAAAGAAAAGTATCTCTTTCCTTAGATCATTCTTAAGCTAAATTTTAGGATTATTGCCCAAATGTCAATAAAATTCGCTCAACTTTGCTTTTGTAGAAAAAGATTTGGTGCAAAACTTGCTCTAGCAGTAAGTAATTGGAAGATTACGTCCCTCCTTTAGATTACGGGACATGTAAATATCAAACCGGGCTTTGCTCAAAGATGGTGTATCTAGCCTGCAGAGGCCATGCTTCGCTGAAGTAGTGTTTTTTTATAACTTGGCCATATGGGAAAAATAAGCAGTTGCAATATCAAACGAGCATTGTACGACAGCATTGCAACCCTACAGAGGGCTGTTAGTTTCATTGGCTATTATTGGCGGTTGTAAGGAACAAAGTTATGCCTGAAAAAGTGATATGAATGAAAAAATAGATAGACCTGAGAGAAGAAAAAGAAAAAAGGTGAGGTTGAAAATTGCGAGTGGTCAAAAATCATTGGCCGTCCGAGACCTTAAGCAGGGCAGGGTAAAAAATGACGCAGAACGTAAGATCTATCCAAGCTTAATCTGTCGGTCTATTTCGTAAGCACCTTAGCACGTGTATTTCTTTAATACAACCGTCTGTGTGAGATAAAGAATTCATTGGTAAATCCAGGCATACTAATCGCTAGGTCAGGAAAACCCGACTTAATGTTTGACGAGACCAGAAGAGTGTGGTCTGCCATTAGTTGGTAAGATTTGATAAAGCGGTAAATATCGAAATATGTTAAAAAAGTAACAACGTCACATTTTCTTACATAACATCTATCCAACAATTAATACAAACTGCTTCGCGTCAAACGGGTAGGAAAATTTTGTAGCCAGGGATAGGCAACGCTTAGCATGCGATACATGCCTATTTTCTACACAAAAATTCCCGTTTCATATAAACATGCTTGGTAGTTGGAACTTTTATTAAAAATGCACTTTTTTTTGTGTCTCCTAAGAATTGTAAACTCTGTTCACTGATTATCTGGCAGTGAAGCCTCCCCTCCGAAATCGCATATCGGTTAAGAAGGATTTTATATGATTACTACTCTAAAAGCTTGTGGTGGCTTGGCTCAACGTATAGCTAAGAGGACACATTGGAATAAGTTTCTTTTCTTAAATGAAAAGTTCAAAAGGTGTTTTCTATAGCGGCCATATTCTTCTTCCTCAGCTTATTAGTTTTTATGAGCTTAGAAAGTATTATGCGCGGTGAGAACATGATTGAAACGGGGCAGTTTCCCGAAATGTATCGAAAATCCAAATTCAAAAGTGCGTTTAGTTGTATATTATTTTGTTTCGAGGTATGTAGTTTAAAGATTTGGGTGATGACAAAGGTTAATTTCCCTAAAGAGAATTCCCCGTACGTGGTTGCTGAGAAAGAGGCTTTTGTGCAATGCCGTGTTGTTATGCTTCAAATCGCTGATGCCGCGCGGGATGGGCGTGCCGCTTAGAGTGCACGGGGTGTAATTGGCTTATGGTCAAGGAATGCTAGGGGTCGTGGTGAAGATTGTTTTATTCGCTAGCGAACGCTTGTTATCGCTTATTTATATTTTATCCGTGAATCATGAGGCATCACGGAGTAAAGTTATCCCGGCTTTAGCTTCGATCCTGCGATATTGAGATGCAATGAAAACTAATCCATTTTCTAAAAAACCAAATTCCAAATAATGGTAAAATGGTAAATAAAATGGTTTTAGCTTCCTCAAGGGGCTGGTGATTATCGAAAAGATTAAAAACAATTCGCGGAAGGTTCCACGGAAAAAAATTTAAAAAGGAAGCGTCACAATGGAATTAGGTACTGGTAACTACTTTGTTAAAAGGTATTTAAGCACCTTAGCGGAAATGGAGTAAGCTAAGCCGGGAACGAAGAACCAAACCGTTTTTTACTTTTCCTAAGAATTGTAAATAAAACCTATTAACCTAGAAAGACTTGAATAAAAATGTAAAAAAAATCACTTTCCTCACTTTATCGTGACCTTCACCGTCTTAACCATATAGGAAACACTCCATTGGTTCCAAAGTTCTATTCAATTGGGGTCGAATCTCGCTTACCTATCACTGTTCAATAGCTTTAGCGCCCTATGTTATTTCCTATGGTTATAAAAAAGTGAAATGAAAAGTGAAAAAGGATCAGGAAAAAAAGAGAAATTAATCTAACACGTCGTGACGCCCACCATAATAAGATTTAGTGTGAATACATTTACCTTGTCGCATTCTGCTCTTCAAGCCCTTTCAATATAATTATTACCAATGTCGAGGTATTATCAAAAAAATATTAATCCATTAGGTCGAGGTCGTGGCGAAATGATGCATTTTTAGGCAGATAATCCGCTTTTTAAACATTCTGTCTTGCTGACATTGATAAGCATAAAATATGAAAAGAATGAAAAAAAAAAAAAATGTAAGCACTTGTAATGTTGTGTGGGCATGGCTGCACGTAAATAATAGATGTAGAAAATCTGAACCTTTTATCTTTCCTAATTTCCAAGTAATGAGCAAAAACCCATAAATTTTTGCATCGAAAAATGGAGTTGCTTGGCAGCTTACACTTTGCAGCGGGCGTGTGCTTTGCTCAATTTGACCCATTTTGAAAATCAGCACCTGTAAGCAAAAATCTCCAATGTTTCTAGAAAGATTCGTAGTAGATATCTTCATTTTTCGCCTAGGGGAATGGGAACAACACGTATTGCACAAACGGGCAGAGATGACTTAACCGATTCAGAATTTCATCCTGATCAAGAATACAAACATTTTTTAGATACACTGAAAATACATTTTCGGTGTGGCATGACAAAATGCGTATATCCCTCGTCCTTTGGTGATAGATATAAAAAAAAAAATACGAAGAAATTAAGGATTTAATAACAAACGTTTATATAATAAGGTCTTCGATCTGCCTCTTTTGTTCTTGTTCTTCTTGCTTCATATTTGATATATCAATCACGTTCTTAACTATGCCGACCATGTCATATGTTGTACTTATTGGTGTGCCTTAGTCTACAAGGGCTCAGCAGTAACATTTTATTTCAAAATTGGCTAAGCAAGGGATTTAGTTCCGAGCGTTTGCTTATAACTTATATATCTATATATCCTCTCTAGAGTAAATCGTGAAATTTACTTTAAAGTAAAAAAAAAAATTTTTTTTTTTCAAGTGTAAACCTCTTTACCGATATTCAACGTATATATATTCACTATAGGTTTGCCAACTATTTCAATGTTATTTTGTTGCAAAAATAAAAACAATGAAAGAGAAAAATTATTTTATATATATATATATATATATAACATATGTGCCCAACTTACGGAAGGTGCAAAACTATTTTTGAAAAAAAAAAAAATAATAACAACAACAACAACAATAACATAACAAATTTAGAAATTCAAAAACGGTATTGATGCCCGCATTCACACACAGCTTAATGGACTTGTAGCTATTTTTAACTTTTTTGTTTTCTTTTTTTTTTTTTTTTATTAAACTATTTCTAGTTTTTTATGCATACATTATATTATAAAGTATTTGAATAAAATGCAAAATTATCCAAAACGACTATTAACACGTTTTAAGCATACGGACTTCGAATTTTAATATTATTACTCTACAAATGACGATTTAGCAAAGCCTTTATTAATCATTAATTTTTACATAATTCTATGAAAAAATGGTTTTCTTTTTATTATTTTACTGTTAAATGTCTTAATTTTGTTTAATTATTTTTTTTATTTTTTATTTTTTTGCAAATTTTGGAAGGTTACTCACTCACAAGTGCCGGTAGAGTAGTAACTTTTACTCTTTAATTTTTTGGTGTCGTTTTTTTTTTTTTAAACATATTGTTGCATATAAAAAAGAAATAAGTCGGCTATTATGATTTTATAACTAAAATACAAAAAGCGTAAAAAGAAGGCAAGAATTTATATGCGGTTTTATTTAAATTTTTTTTTTTTTATACCCGCCACCTGTTTTATTATATACATTCAGTTGTAGGTATGTACCTATATATATGTATGCATGTGTACATATGGCTTGTAGGCATCTAGCATACATGTGTAAATACATTTATATATGAATGTATATATGCGTACGTTTATGAACAATATTTGATTGCAACAGGAAGCGAAGATCTATTTATTCATTATATATAAACATTGCGTCAAGTAAGAAGTTCGTGACGTTATCATCAGAATTTAAATGTTTTTTTTTTTTATATACATTAAAGGAAGGGTGTGAAGACAAACGCGAATTTAACTAGCAAAGATACGTATCATATCACTTAACGAAGCTTTGTAAACGCCCTAACGGAGTCCTTTTAAATACATTTTTAACCCAACTATATATTACTTTGATCGATAACCTTTTACCTTCGCTATAAAATTTCTGGGAACTCTGGACGTACAATTGAGCTAAGCGATTTGCAGAGGCTCATCCATGGGATCAACTTTCCTGCATTAAGCATTAAGAGACAGACTAAAGCAAGAGCTTTCTCAATTAAAGATGTGGACAAATATGCCATTGTCGTAATAGAAAATCACGCCTTTCAAGCCTGATTGCTTTACCTGTTGTAAAGATAGACCACAACTCTCCTTCAATCCAGCCAAAGGCAATGTAGGATTTGTCACCGTTTGTGCAGGCTCACTTACTCTGGATCACGACTGACCGGTTGCTGATGACGTATGAAAAGCTTTAGCCAATGCTTTCAGTTAATTTGCCCTCAGCTTTACAAAGAAACTGAAATTCATAGGGTAGACATGGGTAAATGGACTCCTCTACGCATTGCTAAGATCTGTGCGTTAAAAATATTAAAATAATATACCTATGGTGAAAAAAGAGGAAATTATTTTTATTTTAAGGCGAAGTTTAAACTTTTTTACCTAACGGAAAACATTCCTCTATATCAGCGGCCTAATCAAAGATTTTCCAACTTTGAGAAATCTTTTTTTTAACAACCAAATCATTATCTGCTAAATCTCATTGATTATTATCCTGGGAGAAATTTCTTTGTTTATAATTCCTTCGTTATACGCTTATAGGCGCTTCAAGTCTATCTAAAAATCGGTTGAGACTATATCTTTCAAAGTTAAATTTTCCATTTTAAGTTGGATGGACAGATTTCGACAAAATTACTTCTACGTTCTCGAGTAAAATCAAATATATTAAAAGTTTATTTAAACGTTAAAGAGCTTTGTTTTAAATATCACAAACGGAATACGTTAACGATAGTGTTTGTATAATTATACCTCTTTGATTACGTATAAAGGTTACAAGTAGAAGTAGGTGGGTGACGTACAAGTGTAAAGCAAAATACCCTTAGTTAATACATAAAATATATTTACGTTCAACGATGCATACAAAGTGCATGCAAATGCTAACGAACAGATACTTAGATAACAAGTAAGAAAAAAAAAATCGCTTTAAAGCGCATCTTAGACACTGTACACTTAAGGAAAATATTGGAAAAATAAGCAAACTTTTTAAAAACTTTATACTATTGATAAATCGATTGACTTGTGTTGCATCCTATACCACTTGTAGTGCCAGGTATAGGTACATGCGTTAAGCTAAACCCATCTTTTATTATATCGGTCGATTAACAATTATTTTTCGAATTTCAATTTGTCTGTCCGTCTGTCCGTTTTGTTATCTTTTTATTAAGTTCATGTAAACTTATGTTCAACCAACAGGTCGTAATTGTTTTAAATGTTTGAAAGAAATTTGGTACACTTTTCCCCAAGGATGAGCGCTATTGAAATTGGTTCGGATCAGTTCACTTTTTCGACAATTGCCAGCAACTGCACAAAAGCAATTTTTAAAATTTTTCGACAAACTCGCTAATAGCAGTTTTTTGACATTCTAAATTAGTAGGAAAAATTTGGATTGAGTAATTGGGTAATTTTTTGCATTCCCTCTCATATAACTCACATGTTCTCACAAAAGCCGAATCTTTATATGATGAGAAAGTGTAATTTTCAATGTTTCGTGGTGAAAATTGATTTATGATACTAAATTGATAAAGAAATCAACTTCCTGGAATTTGGACCACGGAATGTCTATTTTTTGGATACAGCCACCTGTAAGGATTCTCAGAAAACGTAAGGCCCTTATGTGACATTGAGGGTTAAATGTGGATGGAATTTGATCCAAAGGAGTCTACTTCTTGGATCCCAATCGATATCAAATGTCCCACCTTTCAGAAAAAGCAGCTAATAATTAAAATTGGACCTTAGTACCCATTTTGCAAAAAAATAACGAGAAAGAATTTGAATAACATGGATCTATTACATAGAACTTAACATACAGAAGGGTTATCATGGAGACAAAATATAATTTCTAGTTTTCTATTATGGAAATTGAAAAATAATATAATTTTTGGGGAGTAAATTGAGTTGGCTGAATGTAAATCACGTCATTTGATGTCTTGGGCATTCTCCAATATGCTGGCTTTCATGAAAAGTACGCCTTTGCATGAAAATTTTATACAATTTTTGATGTACTAGGCGAAGTGATTAAGAATATCGAATGGTCGGCCGTGCCCGACTATAGTGTTCTCACTTATTTGATTAAATTTTGTTCAAGCTAAACAAACATTTGGTGGATGTTGTCTTTGATATATAGGATCTTTTAGTCAAAGGAAGTAATTTTATGTGAGTTACAAAAACGAAGCAATTATTGCACGAACATTGTGAAAGGCTATGCCATCTGGCCTCATTGATATCCCAAAATGGCCCAAAATGCGTTTGAAGCTTAAAAGAAGTCAATGAGTACTGTTCGGCAAAGCAGCCTATGACTGGAATACGCCGCCAGCCTAAAAACTATACTAAGTGGCCGATCATTGTGGATAGAGAGGTTATCCCAGATATACAAATTTTGCTTGTTTACATGACTAGAAAAATGGAAATAAGATCCATCGTTTAGAATAATTAGGCTTCAAAGCCCGTGATCTTGTTTATGTATGCTTTGTAGTCAATCAATCAACGGACAGCCTTAATCGCGCTAGACGAGATGAAACCGTTGTTCTGTGTAGAATCGCTTTTCAAACCCCAACCCCTCCCAGCATCCCAGCACTCCCCGCTTAATAACTCAATTGCTTGTAGTTCTTGTTTTAGTAAAGGAGTTAAGTTACGTAATTTCACTTTGAAGTGAGCGTAATCTAGAACAAACCATATGCAAATTCAAAACGAGGTGCGATTTTGGATCCTCACAGCAAATTAAAAATATACCCTAGGTATTTGAAAGTAGTGATACAAAGTAAATTCGCATCGAGTAGCCCCAGTAGTTAGGAATCGCGATTAAGAACTCACTGCTCGCGAGTTGGAATCTTAGTGCGTTTTGGCCGCATATGCTCATAGCTCATAGCTATAATGTGCGCTCAGTCGTTAAAAGCATGGCATCTGCTGATAATGGGCAGGTATCCACTAGGCTGTGACCATCCTTCATCTATCTATCTATTTCCCTTTCTTCGCTGCTTTCTCATCGCCATCGTATTGGAGGAGACATCTTGCCCGTCTTGCAATTTCAAGCTACGGTAGCTAAGGCGCTCATAATTCTTAGAATTTATAATAAAATCTTCGCGCGTTACAAATGATATAACAAAACTAATGAATCATTAATTTCTAATTACTGGATATATAGAAACGTACGTAAATAGATGTTGTTGCGTATTTGCCTACTTAACCAGTTTCCGCATTTTATTTGTTGTGAACGCTACTTGCTTTTCACTTGCAAGCGATTACGCATTTATATACCACTACGCATTTAAATGTTTACAAACCTGAAAAGAGAAAGAAAGAAAGAGAGAGAGAGGGAGAAATGTAAATTAATTTATAATAAAATGAATTTTATTAAAAGTTTTTTTTTTTTCATTGATTCACATATTAAAAGCAACATACACTGCGTAAACATAGAACGGATATTAGTGGGGAAGGCTTGAAGATATTAAATTGCATAGAATTTTATATAAAAATTTTATAATGAATGATTATAAAAAAAAAATCTATTTTTTTTTTGACTAATTTTACATGAAAGACAACATAATAAGCAGATGTTGAAGTTATTTAAACTAAACAAAAAACAAAAATAAAAAATAAGAAATGAAAACAAAAAAAAATTCCTTTCTCTTTAAACATAATTATTCGAATGTATTTTAAGGCTTTGTTTTTTTTCGTTTTTTTTTTTTTTGTTATCTCTTGGTTGTCCAATTACTAAAGTAGTTATATCACTAAACGAATGGATTTTTAGATTGTATTTCCTTATTAACATACCCGCAAGCATATGCTTACACTTGAATATGTATATCTATATAGACGAACGTACATAAGCAATAACATGATTTTCATTTTCACATATGATTGCATTCATTCAATTATTTAACACTTGAAGCAGATGAATACAGCTATGCGTCTACATACGTACATAAATACATCCACCTATCTATACGTGCAGGCATACATGCATGCATATTGTATATACATGCATAGGTACATATACTTCCCTATATATGCTTACATATATTTATAAATATATACACACATATATCCATGTGTCCACATATAAGATTTTTTACATCAATGCTGTCAAAATGTGAAACGAACAAATTTGAAAATATACGAAAAATCTCGTTTACAGAATCATCAAAATTTCAGTGTTTTTTTTTTTTTGGCGGCTTCAAAAGTCAAAATTGAGTGCAGTCGTCGATTTTCAAGTATTTTACGATCAATTAGATTTAACGGAATCTTGTCGCTTTCGTTTAAAAGAAATTTTTTTCTAAGCGTTTAAGCGATAACCCTATGATGTGTTTTGGGAATGCAGGCAATACCTAGTACGAGTTGAGATAGATCCATTTTTTAGCAGAATCACTTTTTGAATAGATTTAAGGTTGTCTGTCCGCATGACAGCCGCTCTCCCTGTCTACCTTGTTTTCTTTTGTTCAGTTTTGGCGCAAGAACGAACACTATTGAAAATGGTTCGCATTAGGCCGCTTTCTCGAACACTCCTCATATCAAGTTTTATTTTAAAACGTCGTTATATGAAAAACTGTCCTAAACGGTGAAGATGGGACACGTCACACTACAGTGTTTTCTGTTGTTCTATTTTCCATTCGTTTAAATAATGCCCAGAAATGGAGGTTACAAATGCTTGTTGTGGGGATGATATAGTTTTAAATGGTCTAGAACGTCAATTTTCAAAACATAGTCGTAAAAACTATGTTGCAAGTATTATACTCTTGGCAGGTATAAACGGGAACACGGTGAAAAATTATAAAGAGAGAGCTCGTAAATCCGCGCAAGTGTTCAAAGTCGTACGGTCCCGTTTGTTGGAGTGTGTGGTGTGGAAGTGACACCTTAACTGTTAAGGGTTGTCTTACTCGCGACGGAGACCCGAGTAAAACATTGACATCAAGGAATTAAATCATCATTTATCAGAAAATCTCACAAAATCGCTACAAACACGTTTGTATAGTGAAAGCATCCCTCGTTAGAGATATATACGAAATTTGTTTGAAATTAAAACTTTACGCTTTGAAAACGTTTCCTTCATATTTCCCGAGCTTACCATAAGGCTAGCCCTTCACTTCCATGCAATTGTGACAGTTTTGCTTTACCAGTGAAGCCTTAACACTGCAATCACCGTATGGGCCGATTAGAACCGCTTCAACGTTCAAATTTTTTTGCTGGCTTTTATTTATGTGAAAAGCTTTTTAATCACTTACTATCAATCTTTTCCCCTCTGGTCTAGTTTTCAAAACATGGACGAGATACACATATTTCAATCAAAATGGCTCCATTTGATCCACAATTTTTTCTGGGATGTCTGGGAAAACAAAAAGCTCAAATGTGACACAAGCAAACAATCGGTTAAAAATGGCAATAATCTGCCCATATACCCGCCCACAATCAGTAGGAAAAATTAGTAATTTTTTATTTTTGTCCATAACTTTCTAACCCCGTAAAGATATTTCGCAAATAAGATATTTTTATAAACCACATATTTCTCGAGACCATTCGCATGTTCGGTCCAAAAAGGGTCTGGACAAGTTTACTAACATATTGCTTCAGTGTTAAAATGAAATTCTATAGTGCGATAGTAAGAAAAAGTTTGGCCTATGGCGAATGAGTTTTGCGAAATAAGAGAAAAGGTGTGTGTCTGTCCGTCTCTACACTGTCTGTTGTAAACAGTTTCCTGGCCGCAAAAACGAAGCTATCCACTTAAAATTTGGCAGAAACATTGGCAGTTCTTGCACGCAAAGTGGTCTAACCTAGTCGGACGGACACAGAGCATGAAAATTCTGTTCTTTTATTGTTTGGGTGTTTTTTAAGATAACGGTGATGATTTGGTGTTTTTTAGGAAAGTGTGAAAAGAAAAAATGGCCGCAGCTTAGTTCATGTTTGCCCAATCGTTAAATGTTGTCGGCTGAGCAACGACTATAGCTACTATAGCTACTACTAAGTACGGTCTATAGTACTGAGGTTTAAGGCTAATGAATGCGAAGTTGGTTGCCGCGAATGAAATTGTACTAAGATTTAAACACGTGAACATCGACTTGGTAGTTGTCACTTTTGTTTACTCGTCTATAAGGCAGCCCAAAAAAAAAATGTATATATACAAAGGTCAATATGGACTCAGAGCAATATATGCTAATTAAGCATACGATTGGGCTTAAAGCCGAACATAATGATCTTGCCTGCTTTTTATAGATAAATTTAGCAAAACAATCTTTGGTCGATCTATGTCGCTCGTTATCGATCTAGCTCGGACGTAATTTTCAATTTTTTATTGACAATTTTTGTCAGCGAGCAACTTTTTACGAGTAGTGAGTTAACGGTGCTCGATAGCGTATGAACTTTGATCGGTATCGAATATAATAAGTAATATTGAAAGTATTCCGTGGGATGATGTTGATGCCTACATATCGGGAAACACTCACCTGATTGTCTCAAACAAGCATGTGCTTAAAAGGTGACATTTCAGGTTACATTTTCTGTGAAGATAGTTTTCTAAGTCTTAGCTTGTGTTAGAAATTATATTGATTTGAAAATGAGCAAAATATCTGAAGAAGTATGCCATGTGATGCTTTTCTACTATAAAAAACCCTGGAAAAAAAAATCGTTGTAAGAATGCTGCAAGTGATTTGCTCGATTCCTTTCCGGAAACTCTGAAGTCAAGTATGCACTTCCCTTTGGTCGAAAAAATCGATGAAATCTTGCAGCTGATTGAGCAAGACCGGCACGCAAGCCCAGGCAATAAACTTCAATCACATACCTGTCTGAGATCATATGAAAAGAGGAGGCGACAAAAAGAAGTTCCAAGCTGCGCAGACTTTTCAATGTCACCCAATAAAATCGCATGTTTGTATCATTAATTTAAAAAACGCTCGCATTGTTTTTTTTTTTTGTTTCATCACCTGAGATATCTATATCGACGATCAAATGAATAACTCGCCAATGGCCTAGATTCATATTTGTGAGGGGCGGAATTTTTTATTCGTTGGAAAATGTTGCTCTTTTAATAAAATAATGTGGGGGCAACGTTTAGCGGCTATTCCAGGCGTCCTTACCTTCATTAGTAATATTCCTCCTCTGAATAAAAATGCCAATAACTCTTTTTAACTCCCTATCTTATATTAGCTATCTTCGCTTATCAGCTATAGTTCGAATAATTACATAAGATCGTAGGGGCTAAAGATGATGACTTAATTGCTCATATTTAACCTAAATGTCCTAACGCCAGTGGTCATCGGACGAAATGGATGATCTTCTCTCAAAATATCTCTATTGTGGGACTTATAGCGTGCAATCCCAGCGGATGAAAAGAGATTTTTCAATCGCACGGTAATGTGTTACCCAGTCGGCGGTTCCATGCGGAAGGAAAAGGATGTGCTATCTATTTCTTCACTAGGCTTTAGTTCAAAATCGAATTGGTGTTGCCAATTGGCTTACTCATTGCGAATTTAATATTCCCGTTCCATTCCATTCTTATTTAGGCAGTGCTTAGTTATTACAGCATCGCTTAAATATTCGTAGGAGGCGAGCAAACTGCTTGCTATAAAAGCAAAGGCATGGAAAATCAACTATACTTTAAATGCATAGGAATAACCTATCATTATGTGTAGGACCAAAATAAGTCCTTCTAATTTGGTCCTTAGTTGAGGATTTCATTTTAATGGAGATAATGTCTCTTATGTATACATTTTCGAAAACTAATTTCACATGTTTTTGCTTTGTGATTACTAGATTTAAACATTGCGAGATACGGGCAACACTTTTCCATCTATAAAATTATCGATATGTATAAATAAATTTGCGGTTAATACTAATACATCAGAGATTTATTCCTCATTTCCTTATTAGACTGACAATGGATAAATCGATCTATATGTTTGAAGTAAAGTAATAGTCATTACGAAATTTTGCGTAAAATAATTTAACAGGTGTATAATGTATAAGTTGTGGTTTCTATTGAAATTGTTTTCATAGTGGTCTTCAAAATGTATATATGCATACATAAATACATACATACATGCATATCTATTGATTGGCTTTCACTTTACCCTATGCATTTTAGTTTCATAATTATGTTATATAGCAAAAAGTTGGAAATAGTTGAAATTTCAAGATAAATATGAAATTTTGACAGCGAAAACAAAAAAATTAAGAAAAAGGTAAAGAAAAAAAAAAAAAAAACTCAACAATAAAAAAACAAACAAGAAGAAAACAAAAAAGTATATGAATAAACATAGGTATGTGTATAAGTGTAAAAGCTGTTGAATTATTATTACAGCCACCCCAGGGTATGTGTTGGATTTATTAAGTGTTTATAACGCATTAAAATTATTTATCATCTACCCCTTAAAGTATAAATATTTTTAATTTAGCTTGAATGTCGTAATCGTTTTAACAATTTTTTTATCTGTTTATGTTTTCATTTATTTCGAAAAACACGATTTCGGTGTCAAAGATCTTCAATCTTCATCTTAATTTTCTTTTTCATTAGCATAAACAGTTAACTCGCATAGTTAACACGCAGCGGCAGATCAGCGATTTCAGCGATTTTTGTCTATTTACCTTAGCTTTTTTCTTTTGTCTGTTGCCTAATAACAATTGTGTTAACTGTTTTTATAACCGAGTTCACATTTATAATACAAGGGTATATAAAGTTTGGACGGATGTATGCAAGACCCGAGAGGATCGATGACTTGTCTGTCTGCCTTTCCATCGGTCTGTCTTGTTTTCTTGCCGCAATTTTCGAGATATTTTACCGAAATTTGGAGGATGAACGCTATTGAACTTACCTATCACACCACATGTGATGCAAGGGTATATTAGGTTTGCGTAGATGTACGCAACGCCTAGAAAGACTTCAGCTAAACTCATCTTTTATGTTACCGATCCATTCAGAATCACTTTCTGCAACGATCTACGCTTGTCTGCCAGTTTGTCCGCCTGTCTGTCTGTCTTGCTTTTTTGTATTCAATCTACGGGGATAACTTTTCAAGTATTTTGATGAAATTTGAAGGACGAACGCTATTGAAAGTAGTTCGAATCAAACCACTTTTCCGACCACTTATCATATAATAGCTTATTTTGAATACTTGCGTTAAGCGAAGTGGTCTATACTGTTTAATGGTGTCATGTGGCTCCCTGTAATGCTTTTACTTGTTCCTGACTGAGTCCCACCATCGTATGCGACAAAAAATGAAAGATTTCTCAAGTATTTGTAACGTATGGCGATATCCGTTCGTCTCATGCGTTGTCTGTCCATTTACAAAATCGCAAGTATGATCTCAACAGATTGCGTAGAAGCAGAAATTGGCTACAAATTTTTGTCTTATTGGTCCTTCCCATAGTTTCTTTTTTTTTGATATCACTAATTATTCCGCGGATGTCCCCTGTTTGCGGGACGCGTTGACGATCGAAAAGCCTGGTGAATACAAGGCCAATCGATAAGTGTTTTGTCTTTGCCGCACTCAGATTTGAATCTACACACACTGATTTGGCAGTCGCGCTTCTTGGCTACTCGCTATTCGTGCGGAGGATATATGGTAAATTTCCTTCCTTCCTCATTATGATTTCGGACTTTCAGTTTCGAAATTAAAGCTCCTTAAGTAGCTGGCACCCGATGAAAATACTAAAAAATATTCGAGGAATATTTTTCAGGTAAAAGGATGAAAAAAACATTCGTGACACCGTTACATACGAAAAAAAAATGTGATCAAGCGTGTGAGAGCTCGGCGAAGTGATATTCTCGATGTTGCTTGTATATAGTGATGGAATGAGATTAAGATTAACATCAAAGTAGCGTCGATGGTAGCATCATCGATTTTTTCGACAACTTTTCTTGAATTTTTGTATACCCTACACCACTTGCGGTACAAGCAGTTTGAAACATCCGAAAGAACATGAGATTGACCCGCTTTTTGTTATAACGATCGTTTCAGAATCACCTTCTGATTTGGTTTAAATGTGTCCCTCCGACTGTCCCTCTTGTTCACTTGTTCCCAACACCTAGAGGGACTTGAGATAAGTCCTATATTATATGGATCGATTCTGAATCGTTTTCTTCTTTGGCTTAACTGCGTCTATCCGAATGTCCGTTTTGTTCTCTTCTGCTCAACACCTAGTGGAGTGTGAGATAAACCCGACATATAAAAACATTATATCGATCGATCCAGAATGACTTTTTAATTTGATTTACGTGTGTCTGTTCAACTGTCCGTCTTGTTCACTTATGCCCAACACCTAGACGCACCTGAGATATTATATCGATCGGTTCAGTATCACTTTCTACAACGAAATGCGCTGTCCTGTCCGTCTATCTCTTATTATCTTGTATCGTAAAATCGTAATTTTTAAAATATTTTAATGAAATTTTCCCCACAAGCTGGTTTTGATCTAAAAACGAACACCGTCGAAAATGTTACGTATCGGAACAGTTTTTCGACCACTTCTCATGTAAGGCTTCGCTTTAAAACCTCGTTATGTGAATAACTCTAGGTTGGTGCAGGGTATTTAACCAAAAAGTTTTTATTTGTTTTTTTTTTTTTTATTTATTTTGTCTTTTTAATTACTCGAATATCAATGTTTTGCGCTTTTGACCTTTTTTTTGGGTTGTTACAGTAATGTAATGGCGAACCCTTAAGGTAAAATTATTTCTAATTATTTATGCCTGTTGATAAGCGTAATGACAATGGACATGAGAAGAAATGCGCATTATTGTAACAAAGAAAATTATTTTTATTGAAATTGAATATTTGCTTAATAATAAAGAGTAATGAATATGCTTTTTTCTTTTTTTTTTTTTAATTTAACAGCAGCTGCACTTGAAATGATGATGAATTAATAAGAAAAAAAAAAAGAGCAAAAAGGAAAAAAACTTTTGCTATGAATTCCGAGTTTATGTAAGGAGAACAAAAAAAAATAGACAATAATTGATTAAAGGCAAGATCAGGCATACATTATCGGGCCCAACCACACTCATTCACCCACTCACACGCCCGTCAACTTACTTATTTACTCATAACAACTATCAGCTTTAAGAAGAACAAAAAAAAAAAAAAAAAAAAATTGCACAATTTATGAACACATGGTGGCACCAATTGCAACACGTGTCATTGTGCAGCAATGAACAGCAACACAACACAAGCGCAAATTGCTGGCGATAATTGTCGTTCATTTATTTGTTTATTTTCCATTTTTTTTTATTTTATACAGTTTTTTTTGCAAATGCGTTGCGACAATGACACCGTAAACTAGAAACGCGACTGCAAATGCTAAACGTCAGGCACACTATTCACACGTTCACTTTGTGTTAAAATATAAATATATATATATATATATATGTGTGTGTGTATGCACATGCACACAAAAAACGATGTCAACTGTGTACTGCTATTGCAGAGAAGTGCATGAAGTAGGCATTTTAATCGTAAATGTCGTAATATATTGCCGTATTGTTTAAATATATATATATATATATATATATGTACTTAAGGAGCAGTCTATGCCGATTACATTCACAAATACATATCTATAACGATAGACTGTTACGTTATTACTTTCCGCTGATAATCAAACAATAAAAATTGATGTAATGTTTACAAAATTGATAACAAGCAGCAAAAAAGAAAAAAAAAAAAAAACGTCAGCTAACTAAGCAAACGTTGAGGTGAATGCTTTATTTTATCGGCCGTGTACGCGGACCCTTGGCTTCTAAAATATACGCGTTAAAGAACTTCAACTTGCCTACGTAATAGATACACGTAAAGGTGGCAATGATTATACCGCAGCTTATGTACATACACATATAAATTGTGAAGGCTATCGCTTTTAAGTCATGAAATCAATAGACTTTTAAGTGAACGAAATTCTATGATATTGTGTCGAAGCAAACTGATACCTGGTGTTTATATCTTCTTAGCGAATTGTCTTGTTTATTGGGCTTTCGGTGCATAATATATATGCATATATATTATTTATATTCTTACGTCATTGCCAATAATTATTTATCCTTGTTACATCAGAAATATTGCTACCAGATGTCTAAATGAGTTATTATCGGTTCTTATAAAAAATCGATTATAAACAAGTCGTTACCGATGCCTAAAAAAAAAAACAAAAAATCATATAAGTAAGCCTTTAGCGTTTCTTATGAAAAACGATGCATAAACATGTCTTTAGAAGTTCATACAAAACACGGTGTTTTAACGGCGGTTCTTGTACAAACTTGCTGATAAAAAAGTTTGTACCATTGCTTATTGGAAATGAAGTATAAATAAATCTTCACCGCATCTATTAAAAAACGGTGTAAAACGAACAAGTATTTAGAAGTTTTTATAAAACTTGGTGCAAAGACAAGTTTTTACCGGTTCTTGCATACAAACAAATCGTTACCGGTTCTTATACAAAATGCCTTATAAACAAGTTTTAACTTAATCTTAACGGTATTACTTTGTCCTAAGCTTAAATAGCTCTTAAGTTCACAGTATAAGTTATTCCGCTGGAAGTTATCAAGCAAACTATTCGAGATCTTTAATTATTATAATTAATTTTAGTTAGAGAAATAAATTGTAAAAGTCTTAAAGGATTAGTTAGCACTCAAGATAATCGAGTTCAATGAAAACTTTATCGCAGCTGTGATCGATCGTCCACCTCTATATCCAACAAATGTTGAGAAAACCAAGATCCAAACATTTTCGAGAATTCGCCTTGGTCATACAATTGCAACTCACCAATGGATCCTGAAGAAGTCTTCTCCCCCAATCTGCTGTTGTGGACAAACTCTTACTATAAAGCACATTCTCTGCGACTGCCTCAACTTTTCCTTGGCTAGAAGTATTGCATTTGGAACGATTAACCTTTTGAACATTCTACAATCAACTTCAGATCAGAATATCAATTCAATATTTTACTTTATTAATACTATTAAGCTTATTATCTAATATCCATTTATTTAAATTAGAGCCGATAGCCTGTGTTGCTAGTGCTCAATGTCTCTTTTTTTAGTCTAAGAATTCAATTCATTAGTCTAAAATTAAAATAATAATAATAATAATAAATCGAATTTTCTACTACAAGACCATAACGGCGGGGAATGTTTCCATTTCTGCTTAATTCCCAAGAAAATCGGTGCGGTTGATTTCACACATGTTCATAGTAAAATTTCGGAACCGCAAAAGCACATAGTAAAAGTCAGAAAAACTTCTTCAAGTAGCGAAAAATTAGTTAAAAAATGAAGTAGGGAAACAAACAGAGGAAAAAGCCACGAAATGGAAATTTTGAATTGACAGAATTCTGTGCAAAAAAAAAAAAAACTCGTTTATCGAAAAGACAAAAAACCATAAAACAATTTATGCGAAGAATTGTCTCCCACGGCCTGACTGTATACAAGATACGTACGTTTGGGGTTCAGCTGGGTGCGCAGTATTAGGAGCTGTAGCAACGAAACCATCGCTAGGGAAAGCTACCGACAGCAATTCATGTAGTTAAGCCCAAAAATGGAACCAATGTAGTAAAAGACATGATATCATCGTCGAGTAGGTAAGCGTCGCGACTTATCAAGGCGATTTGACCAGACTGTAAATCTAACATTGACCGATTGAACACGCTCTCGTTGGACTGCGGTCGCTTGCTATTTCTTTCTCTTTCCATTGGTTTGCTATTTTTCAGCATATTGATGTTCGGCCACACACGAATAGGCTCCCCCGGCAAAGGTTAGCAGCATGTACTAAATCAAGTAGGCGAGCTTTTTTTCAAAAAGTTTAATTTTCGTGATTCAAAAAATTTTGTTAAAAAAAAAAAAAAGAAAAAAATGAAAGGCAATCAATTTTGATAAGAGATATCAAAAACAAATCGAAGGGAATAACTTTTTTGAAAAATGAAAATAAATTGGAAAATTAAAAAAACAAAAAAGTAACGAATATTTAAAGAAAATATTGAGGAGCTTGATTGCTGTTAAATCCGAGTGCAATTTTTGTGGTCTTTTCTACGTATTACTGTAGTAAAAAAAAAGCCAAACTGAAACTTATCGAAGAAAAGGCAAACGTGTCAAGAAATTCTGTACCTACATATATATGTACATATATCCATACATATATATATTTATGCATATTAGTGTGTGTTGTTCTTGCACCAAAACAGTTAATATTTCCATAACTATTGCGACACTGGTGAGGATTCAGAACAGAGAGAGCTTCATCATATAATGGAATCATTGTCGACAATAAGATTTGCCGCCTCCTACAATAACCAGTGTATAAACAAGCACCTCCATCTCCACCTTAACGCAGCTAGTTCGTTAGTTCGTGCATAAATTCACATCGGCGTTGTTTAAGTCACAGCTTATTCCTGCCTTGAGACCTCAGGCAAAATATCTTTAAATTTTGATTGGATCCTTTGGATGGCATGCAAACATTGAATATATAACAAATTCAATATCTATTATTAATTAAATAATTTTATTGACTTGTAATCTGCATTAAATTCATGTTCTTCCCCATGGTCAAGAAAGCGCATTCGTCGGGTGAGTTCTTGGATCAGTTTTCTGAAGTTAAGTAACGAAAGTTGGTAAAAAAATTCTTTCCCTACTTAATTTTATTAATTTGTTCAAATTAAAATTCGTTTTTATCTGTGGGTAAATTATACAGCATTGCCTTTATAATTATTTAATTAATTTTATTTAACATTTAATTCATTTTCTTTTACTAAATAATTATAATGAATTTATATGAATGCGAGGATGGTGCGCATACACATGCACTTACGAACGCAAAAATTATCAAAGTTCTACAGGGCAATTTTCACCTCCACCCCCCCACCCCCCAACCACTTTTTTTTTTCATCGAGCTATGCTATAAGCGACCAACTGCAATGTGATGCCTGCCCCGCTGGATTAAAAATGCTTTCAATTGTTGTGAGCACCAAAGGCTCAAGATCGTTTCGGCCATAAAATTTTTGTTTTTCATTGCTACTCTGCTTGTATGTAATCTTCTTTTCCTATAATTATTATTAAGCTTTGCACTATATTTTCTAGTTACCTCACTCTTTATGGTCTTATTTGAAGTGTATAATTACGTATATATATTGCATCCCATTATATTGGAATAGCTGAACCGCGTAAATTACATATACTTATTATAATTATGTTATTTTCAATTCCCCTGCATTATTATGCCTTTTATATATGTGAACAAATGAGAAGCGAACTGCCAGGATATAGGAACTTATATTAACCCGAAATCGGAGAAGTTATTATTATGTGTTTATTAATTGACGGGAACACAGATAACTCTAGAGAGAACGGAGAGAACATTTGCTCTCTCTCTTCGTTGATAGCCGCCGTGACGAGAAGGTGCAAATTTAAAATCTGAAAACATCCCCGTATATTAGGTAAGGTGAGGGGCCTTTTGAGGATAGGGAATTAAAGGAAGACTGGACTGGGAGACTGTCACGTTAGACTGTAAGACGAACGGTCCAGCCTGGAACAGCGCAAAGTCTATGGAATCAGCTCATTATTGTCTGATGGTTCTAACTCAATATGCTTAAGAAAAAATAATATAGAGTTTCATTAGCACATAAATCTTAACTATTAGACGAAATTTATGGTTGCCAATAATTATTTCAACGAAATCCATGTTTCTATAAATTTACAGCAGGAGGAAAATGTCGGGAGCGTAAGTGACACCTGGTAGTTCAGCGAGCCAATCCCAGAACTCAGGAGGTAGAGTAGGAAAATTCCTAGAATACTAAACCGGAATTTTCAGCCAAGTGACACTCTATTTGTAACGAGCAGTTGAACAACTGGGTAGTTAGGAGAGCTAACCCCAGAACTCAGGAGCTAGATAAGGAAAATTCCTAGAATACTAAACCGGAATTTTCAGTCTTTACATCTTTTAGTTATTATCTGTTCGATCAATCTTATAAAGATGCCTAGAAAAGTGAGTCCTTTGTTTGCGCATAAGTCAAAAAACCATGTAATTGTGGAGGAAATGTATAGCCAGCTGCAGATAATACCTTTACAAAAATATTTTTACCATTCTCTCGATATAAGCGCCGTTTATCAAAAAAAAAAAAAAAAATTAGTCAAGTCTTGCGTATAGTAATTAATCTGAAGCCAGCTTCTTTAGGATCGTTTCGGTGAAGGATTAATTTCAGGTTAATCTCTTAATGCGCTCATTTATTGTTTGTAATCTCAGCAATTAAATCATTTATTTTCAATCAGACTGACCATAATCGCTGCTTGTAATCGGTATAGCATTATCAGAAGTACAAATTTTGTTTGACAAGAAAAGATATTTGCTCAATGTAGAGGATAAAAAATTTATAATTTGCTTAACTTTATAAGCTATTTAGAAAACATTTTCATTTCCCGCTGTTCAGTGGAGTTAACCCTCTCTCAACAACACAAATTTCGCTGTAGAGACTAATATTTGTCGAGAATATTCAAGTGAGATAACTGCGGCAGCAGCAACAACAATGACCAATGTATATAAATGGTAAACTTGAAAAATGCTTCATTTCCTTTCACAGCGGGTGGTAGAGATTTTAATTTTAGTGCATATCGATGTTTATTTACAGTTCTATCATTTTACTTTTGTGATGTTTTCCAAACCGAATAAACAAACAATAAAAGGGCTAAAAGTAATTCATTCACGTGAATTTTCTATTATTCATCAGAACAGCAGAAAAATCTCACATGCGTAACATAAACAAATTTCTCTTTTCAAGCGGACAGACTAAAACAGACAGACAGACAGACAGACAGACAGACAGATACACAGACAGACTATCGTAAAACATTTCATATGTAACATGAATGCTGCGTCTCTTACAACAATTCACGTGCAGGCGTTCGGTTTCGTTGGAATTATTTTTCAACATAAACTAATACAATCGTTAAAGTACTATTATGTGCGCGATACGTGCTCGTTCATATTCATTTCGTCACAATCACCTCCCCCACACCCGCAATTACTTATAATCATTCATACGCATAAACGCATACCATTCACATATTCATACCATATATGCATACATATATAAAATAAATATCGTTTTGTTACCATTTTATGGTCAATTCTTTCATAGGCAATTATTTATTGTATTTTCCATTGTAAATATATACATATATAAATGTATGTGTGTAGAAGAAAAAAAAAAAAAAAAAAGGAGCTGTAAATATTATTTAACTGCAACTTTTAGCGGCCGTAACAGCTGTTTTATTGTTATTATTACCATAATTTGTTTAGATCGCTGTCAATATGTCTACGAGTGTGTATATGTGTGTGTGTGGCACTTGTATACATCCATTCAATTTTTCTTTTTATGGACTTTTTCTCTTTCTTTTTTTTTCCATTTCGTATTTATTTCCTGATGTGAATCATATCACAAGTAATATTAAGTAAGACTATCAAAGGATTTCATTAGCATTTGCAAGTCATTCTAAGGAAAAGAAAAAAAAAATTATCATTCCTCTGTCATGCAAACGCATTATTCATTCATTAATCTTATTATAAAGATATTCGAGGCTAATTAACGTCTTTCTTTTAAAAGACAGTAAGTAACCTTAACGTAAATGAAGGTATCGTAAACATTTATGTCGAACAACATGAAACCCGAAACGAATTTACATGTGATTCATCAACATTGACTCATTGCTTATTCATAGAGAAATTTTATTATCTCGCTTGTAACAAAGTACTCGATCGGCTGTAGAAGTACTCGACTTGACAACAATAATATAGTTTTCTTTGTTTTTTTGTCCAGATCGGCACACATTACTCTCTCATGTTCCTTGGCTTCGATATCCTGGGATCGGTTTATGGCTGACGGCGCCGAATAGTCTTTACGCTAATTTAACATCCAAAAGGTCTTAAGATGGACCCACCTTTCATTTACATCGATCGATTCAGAATCGTTTTGTAAATCAATCTCAGCTTGTCTGTCCGTCCGCCTACCTCTCTGATATCTGCCTATGCCCTTTTGTTTTTAAATTACAGTCGTAAACTTTTGAGATGTTTTGATAAAATTTAATGCGTTGACATGGTTCGGACCGGTCCACTTTATCGAGCACTTCTTTTATTAAATTATGGTTATGTGGAAAATAACCACAATTTCCAATTTTAGTCGAGAAAACTTATTGAGTACTTCGAAGTATTTCGACGTTTTAAATTCGTATGAAATGCTGAGTCGGCTGCTGCCATTTTTTAATACCATCCTCACCTGACCATTCCTGTAAAAACTGCATCTTTATATGGTAAAAAAGAATAATATTCAATATTTCATAATGAAAATCCATTCATCATAGTAAATTGACAAAGAAAGCAACCTTGTTGAATTGGGACCATGTAGGTCTACTTTCTGGATACTAAAGTATAAAATGATACTGTAACGATACTGTCTATATCCTTTCTGTCTGCCTATAGAATACTATTAACGGCGTTAAATTTTGGGGCAACTCGCAAGCGTCACTTTGGGAGGACTGGAGGAATATGAGTCTGATGCCTTTATTGTGATAGCTGTTTCGTGAGATGTGGGAAGGATTCTGTATTTTTGGCTTATTCCTCAAACTGCTACAACTAAAAAAACAACACGTACATTTAACGAACGCATGGACGGACGTAAAGGCATCCCTTGTGCCATTGGGCCTTTCTATAACCTATAGTTCCCTTTGGCCCATGATGTTTATGGAAGAGCCCAAGAAGAGGTCTCATTGTTAATGGTTTATGATGAAAACTTGCTTATTCTAGTCATTTGATATAGATCACAATTTGAACCAAATAGGTCTCTTTCGCGGACCCTATTTGCATAAGATTTCTCATGAATAGTAATCTCGAGAAGAAGATAAAAAAGGTTTAATTTTTAATATTTTATGATGTCTTCCATCAGTGCAGTTTAACAAAAAAATGAATGAACGAAAATGAGTGAATATTTGTAATAAGAGCAGTAATGTAGAGCAAATAATGAACGCTCTTGCCCCACCGTAATGTTCTTATGTGTTTTCGCATTTGGTTTTATGGCCGTCAATGTCGAGGCCAATGTCGAGTCGACGCGTTGAGTAGCAAGTTCACAGCTGTTGATAATGTATACAATTTTTTCAGCGACGAGTGATAATCAAATTGACAATAAAGTTGATGTCGAATACGATATATAAAGGGGCAGTGAAACAAAGCATCATTATGAAAAATACAAATTTGATAGAATTAGTGAACATGAAGACTACGGAATCCTTTTCATGACAGAAACTCTAGTAGGGTTGGAAAGAGCAAATAAATGTTTTCAAGGCTTTCTTTCGTCTTGCGCCATAAAATACAAGGGCATTATCAAATAGAAATGAACAATTAAAAAGCTATATAAAAATATGATTAAAAAAGAAAAATGTAAATTAAACATAATTTATTTGGTTTATTACTTTGCTTATTTGGTTTCACTACTTTCTTACTTTCCATTTTATTTATTTGTGATTGTACGGTTGTTCACACATCAATAGCATCGCAAAGTGGATTTTCATACGGCTTGTATAAACTCATAAAGCAAAAACACTGCCGAAAAAGTCGGTTGTGTTGACTGCCCATTCGAGGTATATGATGAAAAACGTGGACTTGCTCAAAACTGTAGGTCTTACTATTCATTATTGGCAACGGCCTTCACGACCTACTTACTTTCAACTTTGCAAAAAGAATAAAGTCCAAAGCTGCTAGGAAATATGGTGCTTAAGAAAGCGTTTCGAATTTGTGCTCTCTGCATTTGGCTATAGTGACGACTGGAACGGGAAAAAAAATGAACTACCGCCTTGCTTGATTCACTATCTTAATGAACCAATGCCTTTTTGTTCGCCAAATTCATTCACCTTTTTTCCATTTCGCCACAATCATAATCAGTGAAAATGGTCTTATGAGTTTTCTCAAAAAACTCATACCATAACTTTGCCGATAGATAGATATGTGTCTGCCTTTTCTGAAATCTATTTAGCCTCTTTTAATTCATTGGATTTATTGTTCCCTTATTTCGGTTGCGAAATAATGGACCCATTGCTTTCAGGGTTATCAGGCGATGCAAAAATTTTTCTTTATCCCTTAGCACTGAATTAAAACGTAGTCACGCCTCTGTCTTTGTTGCCTCTTAAGGAGGTTCTATTCCACCTGAGATAGATTATACTTTTCCTACAATCGGTAGCAATGTAGCGACTGCGCGCAACATTCTGTCTTTCTTTCTAAACATCACCTTGTTTACGCAAGTATATGGGAAAGACAAATAATAAACAAATAAATGCAAAAGTACATAGTCTGTCAGTTGATTCATTAGTCAAGCTGATAAATCGTGCTACAAATTCATCAACCCTATTAAATGAAATTAACTTCAAAGTTGCTGTTGGTCCGTGTAAGAGCTTTTGGCTTATGAATATAGCTCGAGTTTGAGTTGTTTAGCCTATTTAGGGTTGCATATAGAAATTTGTTCAATGTCGGTTTCTATACAGGTCATCATCTCTATGATGTTTGGGCACTGTCGATATAGAATTTTGGCAACGTATGAAACTAATTAAGTCATGTATCTTAATTAATTAATATCTTTTTCTAGTTTGCGATCTCTTACCTTTCCCTTCCAACCCGTGCTCTTGAATGGGACCCATATCTTCAGTTTTCTCTTACTTTACATTCTTTTCCCCTTTTATAAGTGTGAATAACATCGATTTAATTTATTTCCTTTTAGATTATACAAGTTCAAATCTTAGTTTAACTTTTAACCTATATTTATAAATGCAGTGCGCACCATATCTTTTAGCTCGGACGCTTTTGGTCCACGGTCCATTTTGTCGATTTTCCTCATCATTCATCATCAGCGCGGTTATCTCGTTTCATCGACAAACAATTCGACTATAACGGTCTCATTTAAATTCTATCAAGTAAAAAACGATGAAACATACCCTCACGGAGTAGAGTAAAGTTACTGTTCGGCTTAAGATCTTTGAAATGGAAATATTACGTTACAGGGATTGTTAATTTTTTCCTTGCAGTAAAAATTCACCGGGAGCTTTTGCTTTCGAAAGTTGTCGAATGCATAGTAAGCTAGCAGGTAGGGTATTTAAATTTAAGAAATAAGTAAAAGTATGAGTAAGACCGCGACTAGCAAGGCGGTGTTCGCGGGCTCAATTCTCCAGTGTGATAGAGTTAACTCTAGTTGTAGCTATAGTAAGTGCTCAGGAACTTAAAGGGACAACGCTTATCATTTCGGCTCACATCAAATGAACCACTACCTCCCTACTGCTTTCTTTCGTTTTTTCGCCGCTTTACGCGAAAATGTCGAGATCCCCCTGAGCATGAGAGATGATCTATGCTTTGATGAGAAGCATAGATGTGCCGAAACTCTCACCTCCCAGCGGTGATCCCCGGGCAACGGCTTCGGCCGGCTAAGAAGAGTTTAAGGTTTTGGGCTGCTAACTCGGCGACGAGTTACTGAGAGATGGTGGAGGGGTTGGCTGGAAGAAGAGCTCTTACTCAATAAGCTAGTTACTACCGAGGAAATATATTGAATGGTATTTAAGTACAATGAAGGTAGTAATCTAGCGGGTGCATGGTAGAGTGCATTAGACTAGTCTACCATGTTCAGTGCAATACCCGAGACCTATATATCTTGAAGAAAAGTACGCTTAAAAGTGGTTTGGGCCACCGTGGGGTTACGCCTTTCAGGCAGGAACCCACGTTAAACCCTTGCCACAAATTTTGAGCAAAAACAAAGGATACATGGCTTTGTAATATTTTTCAATTAACAATCGGGATATATACGTTAGGTTAGATATCTTTAAAATTAACCTCATTTATCTACTACAAAATTATCTCTAGGATGCAATTTTTTAATTCGTCATATAACATTAGTATCCATCACGAAACCTCTTTACCGGTTCAACAAATTTCTTTAAAAATTTTCGGCTTATGTTAGAAAAACTTTTCGTACTAGAAATAGAAAGCTTGTTTATGTATAAACAATTAATCACAAGTCTAGTTAAGCATGCTCAGGCGTTTATAACTATCCGCCTTTTTTCCCGACTTACAGTCAACTCAATAAATTTCTTCGCACAACAAGTTTAAAATAAATATTTGACTTAATCCTGATTGGTATTAAGTGGGTGGCGGTTTGTGTGACTTAAACTAGCTGCTGTTGTTAACAGTGATAGTTGATCAAAATGTTAACCACAGACAGTTAACTATACTGCATTATTACTACAATATAACTCCTACGCTAAAGCATTTGTATTCTAAATGTATAGTTAAAGTTGAAAAAATAAAAGGGAAAAAAGGTTTTTTTTCTTTGGATTCGGCTACGTTTTCACGATTTTTTGTAACTCTATATTATATATATAAAAATTATATTTTTTCTTTAATTAACAGAAGAAAAAATAATTAATAACATACACTTGTATACTTGACTAAACTGCAAAATATTGCTGAAGGCTATAAATTAAAAATGCGTTAAAAAATTTTTCAAATTAAAGAAAAAAAACAAAAAAATATATTGTAAAAAATAAACACAACAAAAAGCCTTGACGTACTTTTAAATATCATTAATATTTGTTAAAACTATATATTTATTTATTTGTTTTCTTAGTTAAGTATAAACGCTGGAGATGGAAACAACGCAACGAAACGCAAAGCAACATCTAATATAAATGATAAACGCAACGAATGTTTTCGCTAAAGCATCAAATTATGCGTTACGCATTGCTCAACATTGATAAGCATATGGCTTGAAATAAATTTCACTTTTTTTTTTTCTTGCCAAAGAAATCATCATCGAATCGTTAATGAATTATGTTTTATTATTGCAGTTACTTTTGTGCGCGATCGCTTTTCTACCTTATAGAAGATATATTATAGATGATAACGAAAGTATTAATTCACACATAACTTAACAAGGCTTTCACACTCGACACTAAGATAAGGCGCAAGGAATATTAGCGAACAATATTACCTTTTTGTCTATAAAGTTTGACCGTGATTATGGCTGGTATACACCCAGTAGTAGTAGTAGTACTAGTAGTAGTAATAACATTTTCATATTCACGTACGTAAACCGAAACAACTAAAAACACTACATACCCCACTATTAAATACCTTACACTACTTCGTTTAACGCAGTTATTCACATAATGACTTTTCAAAATAATGTGTTATGCAGAAAGTGGCTGAAAAAATCGTCCGAATCGAATCATTTTCAAAAGTGTTCATCTTTGGGACAAAAAAAAGACAGTTCGTTGTACTAAATTTCGCAAAAAAATCTCAAACTGTGTAAACTGTAAATTGAACACAAAAAAAACGGAACAGACAGACGGACAGACAAGCTTAGATCGATGCAGTAAGTGCTTTCGAATCAATGCAAAGGTAATACAAAAGATAAGTTTATCTCAAGTACGTCTGGGTGCTTTGTATCCGCATAATATATTCTTATGCTGTATGTGGCATAGGTTATAAGAAGGCAAACATTTCTTAAAGGAATCTTAGTTGCTTCTCAAATTATGCGGTCTTACAAAATATAACCGTCATAAAAGTGATAAATGTAGAAATTAAACTACACTAGTTTAGCTAAGAGATTATCTTCTTCTTTCTCTGTAAGCAAATTTCTCAAATTATGATTTCTTCATCTGAAAGTATCCTCTTTAAGCTTTACGTCTAGGTGTAAATAATCCCGTATAGTCATAAACAAAATTAATTTTTTGAACATTGAAAAAGTCCGAACACAAGAAGTGTTATTTTTCCTGATTAATTCGAAATAAGATCAAACTTTATATGACGTAGAAGAATTCTTTTGAAATCGTAATTTTTAAACACTGATTTCATAACAAGGACTATTAGCGACACTACCGACTTGTCTATGTTGTTATCATCACGAGTCCCGCGATCAGATATTGAGCCAAGAAAAAGTTTGCCTAAAAATATTGTTTTCATAAAACTTACTTAACTCAGTTTATCTTTACCATTTTTTGTGTCCGACTGCTTATTATGAAAAATTAAGTTAGCATTACCACAAAAATAAATTAAATTGTTACGAGTAAAAACCGCTCTTAATTCATTTAACCTTTTAGCATCAACACCGACGCTTGTGACGTAGTTTGAATTTTTTCCTTTGCCGCATTTAGAAGCGCAGTCGCAAAGATTGCAACTCTGCTTATATTAGGACGTTGAATAAGTTCTTACGATTTTCCTCGAGTAGTATATTGTGCCAAATAAAACTGTCCTTATGGAAATGCTTGCATAAGCTTTACGCAAAAGCATAAGCTATACTTTGAATTGGCTTTGAATAGGTAAAAGTCTAAACAAAAGAAACGAAGTACGGAAGGATTTACTTTTCCCATTGAATACGAGCGATAATGTATGAATAATAGATGCGATAGCTAAAATGAAAAAATCGAGGAGCAGACTGAAAAAGCCACTAACGTTGCTTGTTTGGAGCGATTGGCCTAGTGTAGTATATTCCAATGAACTTATCACTAAGGAATACTATCGACTGCTGATAGCTGATTTTCTTTCCACATCTTTCTGACCATCGCCGTAAAAAACGCTTTATAGGGGTATCCCGTGGATGAATGATCATTTAACAAAACTCATGATGTCGCGATGACCTGCAGTTCCTCAAGCAAAAAATTATCTGCGCTGAATTCTGACGTGCTAACTTTCACGACGTATTTGTGAAGGAGTGAGGTGCGCCCAATACAGGTATCTGGACATTCGGGCATAGAATGCAATTGGCTGCAGAAGTGACTGTTTAGCCAAAAGGTGTGTCCGAAGGACTATATTAGGTCCGGAACTTTTCCGTGGCGTACCAAGGAGCAATATGAAGAGGCTGGTATCGCAGTGGGCGCAGACAATATCAGCAAGCCTTTGGAATTTGAGTGCTGGATAACGGCAAGATAAAAGTTTTTTTAAATATTCCGACCTAGTAGATACGCAATTGGAATAGTGAAAGAGGGGCATACGTCTCGCAAGTGGCTTCTGTATGGGTCATAAGTGCCTCAGATATCACCTGAAAAATATATGTATGTCGGATAACGATTCTGCGAGAAGACGAAGGAAACGAGCACAAGATCCCGAACATTTCGTGTCCATCATATTTGGCTCGCAAACCAAAGAGGTGGACGGATTCGCAAGCATCCTAAAGCTGGAAGGCTCTGGACGTGGGTCACGACATCGATCTTTTTAGATCGCGGTAACGATTGCTCGCTCTATAATAACACAATACAATACACTTTTCATCACATAAATGTGCTACGACAGGTTTCATAATCGTTGACATTTGTTTTATTGCATTTCTTAATGCTTCCCTTTATTATAAAGGAAATCGAAGACCAAACCAAAAATGCATAATACATTTAGTTAATTTGAAAATTTTCTCAAGTGTTATGAATATATGCAATATGGATTTCAACGCTACGGCTCATTAGTTAATAATAATTTATGACAACGCTTTTCAAATACCGATCAAATATTCACAAGCAGTAAAAGCTTTTAACGTCTTGCTTAAGTTTGCTATTGTTATTGCCATTGTAGTGTGCTTTGAATTGTAATGTGAAATTTATTACGATATGTATGTACGTATGTATGGTTGCTCGAATAATGATTTGCATTAAACATACTCAAGTAAAGTAGCTGCGGCGGTAAGGATATATCTGCGTTTGTTATAACAATTTTCTCCTAAAACTTAATTAACAATATTGCTTTAAACTCACTGACTGTCCTTTAATAAATATGCTGTTTAATTAGTTTGCATAAGTTTATCAAACCCTATATGTATATGTGTGTGTATGTTTTAATTTGCATTTGGGTTTGTAAGCTTTAAATTGCAAAATTAATGTGTCACTTTAGTGTCACGTACTGTCAGGAAAGTATCAACACTTAACATGCCACACATGTGATCTTAAACACTTGAACGACTAACACAACAATCGTTGCAGTTGACAGCAATCTCTGTATTATTTAATTTGAATTGCATTCGGTCCGTTCAATCTTTATACTACTTTTTTATTTATTTCTTTTTTTTATTTTTATTCTTTATTCTTACTAAGTATCTTTTTGCTGCCTGCTTAGTAAAGTAAATATGTGTCCGTATGCTTGCATGTCGCCATACCTTACACTTCCTAGTGTAACAAATTTTATATAAACATATTCTTTGCATATTTGTTTAATACTCTATCGCTGACGTTGTCGCTGCCGCTATTCATGTTATTAAGACGACAACGGCGGCATTATCGTGTATTCAACATGCGTTCCATAGTTTTTATATCGTCGAACAAAGATCATGTTTATGACTTGATGTCGTCGTCAACGAATATTATCACAGACCATTACTCGGTTTATTGTCTTCTTCAGCTTTTTCTTTTGAATTTTCCAGCGCTGCTTAAATGATTTGAAGAGAAGAGTAAGCCGCCTAATATTTAAACAGTTTACCATCGCACTGCAACTATTCTACGACAAAAATTGAAAAAAAAAAAAATAAAATAAAATAAAACAAGAAAGAATTTATGTTCGGTTTAAAGCGAACTTCTTAATATCCCCTTATTGTTTGTATGCAGTGTTTGGTTTCAATACAAACGAAAAGCACATTCACTGGATAGAACGATCTTATATCGTAGTAGTAGACATCTCATATTATGTTTTGTATGATTTGACAGCACTTTGCAGGTGATTGTCTAATCTAAAAGCACTGCTTACTTATTCTGCATTACTTATATACGAATATTGATATTTTTTCGGATTTAGATGATTTTGTCAACCTATTTCAAAATATGTTCTTTCAATTAAAACCAATTTTTTATTCTGAGCTCTCATCCTTTTCTCAAGGTAATCGTGGGCAAATTCTTGACCACTTTTGGTGGCTTAAGCAAAAATTTTTACTTAAAATTGTAACTTTAATAAGCTATGGACTGCTTGTTTTGGTATATGTGAACGGGCTCATGAATCGTATCTTGAGAATGCCTCAGCAAAGATTTGAATTTATATTTGTCATTTCCCGAGGCGTCGAGTGGCAAACGTACCGAATCGCATTTATAAAGTTTCCAATACATATTTCTCTATGTTGTTACAAACGCTCGTCAAATCAAGTATGCCTCACAGGATGGTATAATTAAAACATGTGTGCCGCGAGTGGAGCCAAACTATTTACAAGCACCGACACAACAGGGACATATAGCATGTATCAGAGTATCATCAGCAGACAGAACATAAACATTTCCCTAACAACAGTTGGTTGTTTAGATATTTGTATGTGTATGTGAATATTTGGATAAATGCAGAGATATTTTCCCTATTCATACGTGTAATGAGTTTTGAAAAGAATGGTATTTCCACAAATTTTTGTCTTTCTGTGTTAGATGGTGCCAGAGATTAGACCGTAAGTACAACAAGTCATCACCGGCTATTAAAGGCGGAAAATTTTTAAATCAACAGTCAGCAAACATATATAGAAGAGTTTTGTTTTTTTTGTTTTTTATCAAAAACCTAAAAAAAAATTTAGGCTTATATTCAGTTTACTCTCATCTTAAAGGCATCAAAGGTTAAAACAATCCTTTGTTATTCAAAACACTGTAGCTTATATAAAATTTGTCCAGAAATTTTTATTTTTAATCTTACTAAGGCACCAAATAATTTTGTAATCATTTATGTAAATATAAAAAATAATTATAATCGAATTAAATAATGTTAGTGCAAAAACTTATCAACTTTATTACGAAAACAGTTTTGGCACTTTTTGAGTATTTATTTCATTAACATAATTGAAATGCAATGTAACTCTGTCGAAGGCACCAGCAACACAGCAACAATAGCAAGAAAAAAAAAACCGCAAATGCAGATGTACATGCAATATAATATGCTGGGCAAAGGCCGCGCGTCTCTTGTTTACTGTCTGATGGTTTTATTTTTTTTTTGCATTTTTCGCTATCGGAGACAAAATATTTAAAAAAAAAAACTATTTGTATATATATGTGTATAACCCAGCGGACGCTTTTTATAATCTGCCAAAATTTTAGAGATAATATTAAAAACCTCCAGCTGGGCTTATATTATAAATCAATAAAAATTTAAATTTTTTCGTAGCTCTCTAGTTTTGCTGCACAGTTCTCCACAATATTACAGTTTATTAACAAAAAAGCGACTAAAAAATACATGTAGTAAGACCCACATGAAGCTATTGTACCTTTGCTTGAGATATTTAAGGTTAAAGATTTGGATTTGTTGACCGTATTTTTCCATTTCTAACTCATTATTGGAGAGAACTTAGGCCACTCAGGGAATGTCCCGTACATTCGAAGGCACGTAGATGAATAGGAAGAGTTATAGGAAGCAAGGGTTGGAGAAAGGGAGTAGTGTTTGTGAACGTTCGACTTGAAGAGGTCAGGTACTGTGGAATGGGTACTGGTTGATCTAAAGGCGGGCAGTTCGATTAAAAAGCGACAAATCGCGGTAATTGGTTGTCTGGTATGCAGGTAACTCCAGGTCGAGTGGGTGGGAACGCTGAGAAAGATATATAAACTTATTCATGGACTTAATTGGTTGAGAAATCTCTTTTAACTCTGCTAAACATTTGCCTCAGATACCAATGTACATAAAGACAACACGGCTCACATTACGCCGATGCTCAAAGATTACTGATCTCATAGCTATTTGTTTCATTAGTTTCGCCATATATTGTAGGCTTCAAGAACGCTCTCAGCTATCTATAGAAGATTTACGCTAATCTACATTACCATTACAGAGAAAGTACAAAGCAGATTGTAACACGACATTGTGTGTCGCAGCTTTCTTATTGGTTTCAAAGCTATTTAATTTATTGCTTTGGTCATATGTTGTAGGCTTATTATTAAATGTGCATTGACATTGTGCCGCGTTACTAGTCGTCAGTGTTTGCGACTCTGTTTGTGACTTGTAGTTGTGTTTTGTTTTTTCGTCACAGTTTTCGTGATTCAGCTTCAAATTTGTTACGCCGCAGCAATAGTCACAACACAACTCTAGCAATCTCTCAAGCAATTTCATTATGAAACAAAAAAGAAATTCCTGTGTCTGTATTATGACTTGTGCTGCTCTGCGAAGACATCTGTTAATTTTGCAATTTCGGCACACCTTGGCACCGCTCCATTCAACCGAAAGTATTTTTTTCTTGGAGGGTAAACCATGCTATTGAGGCAGCATAGATGTACGAAACTCTCGTCTCCTCATGGTTTTTCGGAAAAGTTTAAGACGTGGACTATCTATAACTTGGCGACAAGTTTGCTGATAGAAAGCTTAGAAGTACACTGGAAGAAGCTCTGCTTGAGTACTTCTTTTATGCTCTATTGCTATGAAGGAAATACAAACTAGCTGTTATTGTATTGTAGCTGGTTACATAAAATATGTTGATATAGTAATAGTTGAATGCATGGGTCGGGCCATCTCAGATGTAGCACCCGACGCAAATATATCTTGAAGAAGGGTAGCCCGGTGTTGGTTAACCGAGATTATATCGTTGATGCAAAGGCAAGAGTGACGTATGTCGTGTAAAGTAAGGCTAGAGACTTTGTAGACTAAATTTAAGCTCCACGGAGGTCAGGAGTCCACTTGGTATCCATCACTACGCAGAGAAAGTTCTTAGGAATAGAATCTTTTAGCTGCGATAGTAAATCCTGACTGCTGGGTATTGGGCCATACATTAATAAATTAATCTATTATACCAGGTGCAGTTGAGTTTATAGGGATTGTCTAACCATCTGGAGGGCGACGGTTACACACGATTAACCTGCATGTCATCGAGCGCCATGACGTGAGGTTTTGCAATCGATACTCACGTTAAACCAAAGGAACATACATGCATTTATTTCTTATATGTTTTCTTCAAATTCTTAATGTCCGTTCTTCGGCCGGTTTTAGTAAATTTTATCAAAATACCTCAGGAATGGCGGTCAGTAGGTTGAACACAAGGTAGCAAGACGGACAGACAAACTTAAATCGATTCGAAAAGTAACTCCAAATTTGATACGTTTAACTCAACTCCTTGCGTACTCTGCAAGTAATTTTTTTAAACCCATGTAGAAACCCATTATATTCCATATTTTCCAATACTTATTTAAATGTGTACCGGTAACGGTACCCACTTCGGCGAGGATTATATATATATTCTCTTACAAATATAAGAAAAAAATATTTATTCAGAATTATTCTTAAATTTGATAATATGTTGTTAAAACGGTACAGATGGCATGCAAATGTTATCAATTCATGACCAATTCGACAGCGCCGGTAAAATTGTGAATTTGTAATCAGAAGCAAAGAAGCTCGTAAATATACCATTTTTAGACCCTCTCACCTATCGTTCGTTTTTAATAAGTTTTATGAAAGCATTTTCATATGAAAATAGTTCACCATCTACTGATGAAGACTTAGTTTAATATTATTTGTTATGTTTTACCAAAGGAAAGCTGTCGTTTCGTTTGTTTAGCGCAATCAGAAAAATGAAATTGTGTTAAGTGAGAATTAAGCGAACGAATTTCGTGCGTTTTCGAATAATCGGACAAATTTTTTTTTATGTTAATTTACGAATCTTATGTTACTGCCAGCTGAACCATAAGTTTATGTAAAATTTTATAAAGCAGACTTGACTTCTTATGTCAATTATTGAGTTTTAACTGTTTGAGTACCAAGCAGCGCGATCGCGCTGTTCAGATTTCATGTCGAGAAATACCAGAGAGTTTTGATAAAAAACTGTCGAAGAGCCCCAAGCAGCGCGATCGCGCTGTTTAGGTTTTATGTCGAGAAATACCAAGCCGCGCTATAGCGCTTGTTTAATTTTATGTATTTAAATTGTTTATTAATAAATATTTCAAGTTTGTTCCACAAAAATTATAGAAAAAACAACACTAAAATAGAAATTTTTATTTTCTAATATATTATTGCACTACTATAGTACTATTGTAATTGTGTTGCGCTCGACTTCGACAATACGTAACGCAACGTCAGATGTTGACAATGCTCGAAATGTGCTGGGTTTAAACAGCGCGATCGCGCTGTTTTTTCAAAACCGTCTGGTACTCAAACGGTTAAATATTGCGATTCTTCTCGATGCCATATACAACCCGGGAATTAGTTCTTCCTACTCAGTTGCGATATTTTGAAGGCAAGAAAATATGCATTGCCCACTTAATTGAACCCTACAAGTCTAAAAATTTTCAATTATCATGCATGGCAACCAAGCTTGGTCTAATAAATGAACGATTAACAATATGAAAAAAGAAATTCGACAGTAAGCATTATTGTTATCATTGTTACTATAATTTATTTAGGCCAACAAATAAATTCTAGGCCTAAAAAATTATAATCCGCGTTAGCAATCAAAATTATCGGCTCTTCTTCTTTTTAAAAAGTAGTCTAGGTCTTTAGTTTAGCCACCCTAATGTACTTAAGTACTTGAAATAGCTGGAGAACTATTTTTAAGACGTCCATGCGGTTAGACGTTTCGAAAACAAATTTCGAGCAAATCTTCGGCATTCACAAAGGATGTGGCTCATATTCGTGTACTCATTGCTGTAAATGGAATGAGTACACTTTAAATCTTTTGACAAGGACCAATTGGAAGACAAGTCTAGCGTCAGCAGCCACAATAACTCTCGCTCCATTGGCGTATGCAAAGAAGTAAAACCTTTGTAGTTAAACTTATGCTTCATACAGGCAGTACAACAACAACTATAGGTTGTACTACCCCTTTTAGGCGTTTTACCGATGGAGTTCTAATAATACTTGTATTCTTTGCATATTCCCCACAATTAAACTAGAGCCAATGCTGTTCATCGTGTGTGCTTTGGCCTTATAGCAGGCTTCTAATGCTTAAATATTTTGAATATTGAATATTTTGAATGGTTAAATATTTTTTGCATGGAATAATGAAATAAGATCTCTGGTCAGCTTTCATTGGTTTTTAGATCATAGTAGTAAATGGAGGCATTAATGTGGCGATGTGCGAGATATGAATTTCTTGGGTCGTTGTAAGACTAACTTAATCGAAAGCAATTGGTAAAGGTGCTTTTACTAATCAAAAACAAAAGTTAGAGGTTCGAAGGTGATGAAATATTGCTCCTGTTTTAACCAAGCTAGCAATTAAAAGTAGCTTCCCCGGAAATGAAAGCTTTTGAACTCCTGGGGTGGTATGGTTGCAATCTGAAGGAATTGACAGAAGGACATCAACAGAAAAGGAGCCTGCGACTTAATTTGGTTCAACATGGGAAAACTTACCAGGTTCGAGCATAAGTGTGTAAGAAAAATTGATAACTCTTTCTCGAATTTATGGGTGGCAGTATATGGCCGCTCATAGTTCGTGAAGTGATTTGTCGGGTGATTTTCGATAACGAACGAGACGCAAGTATACTAAACAGATACTTTCAGGATTATGGTGTTGAAGCTTCATTTACGAACGCAGGAATATGTGTGAGTGCTTCAATACGTCTGTAAAAATGGAGCGGTACCTTATATAAGGCACTTGCTTTTTAAATAGAAAAATTGGATTTAGCAATAGTGAGATTGAAGTGTAACAGGTCTGCGAAGCCTTTAGATATCTTGGGCTGATATCCGCGCTACAGTGAAAGTATCAACGTGCACTTCCTAAGCCAAGGGGTCCGGGTAAGCCGCTGATCTATTTTCATGATTGGAATTATGAACTGCAGCTGTTCACATGTTCCCAATAAGTGTGAATCATTAAATTGCGCTGATTCTGTCTCTTCTCTTTGCACACACTGCTTTGTACTGCAGGTTGAATTCTTTAGTGAAATCTCGGAATGTGATCACCATAATGCATTTTATGTATTGCGTATGTTTCGCAAAAGTTGTCCGAACTTGATTATTTAGAGCAAGTAAAAGTCTTAAGCGTAAGACCTTGTTCGCAATTGTAAGTGGTTTCTCGAGGATCCAGACCGGATTCTTGTAAGTGTTTTGATATTGATTTTCTCGGCGGTGCGTTGAGGTTAGGATTAACTACTATCGATTTTTTTGATCAACTTTTTCGTTGCTCTTTTTTCTAATATAAAACTTTCCATTCTCCTGAGGATAATTAAAGCTATTGGAACTTCGGATTTGACTGGATGATCTGCTTGTTCACTTCGCATCGAATGAGTATGACTTGATACCTGAGTATTTTTTTGCTTTGAAAAGCAAACTTATACCATTTCTTTAAATAACGGCTAATGGAGTCTGCTTCAATTTTACAGACTACCGTGGTTTCTTTTTATATTACCTAGGTTTTCTGTAGTTGGGAGCATATTGAATGCTTTCTATTAATCTAACGAATCAATAAATTACCGCAACTTTTAAATTTTAAGCAAGGACATAAGCCCGAAAGTGGACGGAAATATTTTCCAGCTGACATTGTTTTCTTTAAATGTTTTATTTTTTTAAGCTTTTACCAAACAATACTTCAATAACCCAAAAGGCATTTTCGAAATATAAAACAAAATTTGTTTATAACGCTTTTGATGCAAGTTTTTGAGGGCGAAAAAGATTGAGCATATCTTTCGAAGCTTATACATCATAACTTATTCACCGGAATACAAATTTACCAAAATGTTAAGTATAGTGTTTATAGGGTCTCTGACGAGCCCACCCTCTCGGGCTAACGTTTAAAATGCACAATTTTTAGTTTGTTGGGTTTTATTTGGGCTTGAAGGCATAATTTATGCATGCTATGGTAGTAGTTTGTCATAGCAATCGCGTATAAAAACCGTGGAGACCAGAAAAAGAGAAAGAGAGGGAAGGAGAGAAAAAAAAAACATTGGTGGCAATAAAGTATTCATTTATATTTATATCCACGAATTATATAAACATTTAGGTTTTCAACTTATTTTTTATGCGGAATATTAATGAATTTATAATAATTTCGACAATAAATTCATTTTATGTCATTTCGCCAGAGAGTCGCTGGGTGACAATCTGTATAATGGTGACGGCGGTTAAAGACTCTGTGGGGCAATATACACTAATGATCATATCATAACACGGTTTAGAAATGCAATGGTGTTGGTGGCGCAGCCATGTCGCTTGTGGTGTCAGTATGTAAGACACCTTGGCAACATAAAAAAAAAAAAATAATAATATAAAAAATAAAATTGAATTCGACTTGTGCCGACGTTTTTATTACTTATCATCAATTTGTAATCAGAATTTTAATTACAAGATGAACTGAAGATTCATTTACGCGATATACATCCACAGACATTATGATTTAGTTATATGGGAAGCCATAAGCCCGGTTTAAAAGGTTTCCGGAAGGAGAAAATTTAAAAAAAAAAAAAAAAACCTCAGCGGGAAATATTCTGAATTTCGAAAGACAACATGCTCAAGACTTATGAATTTCGAACTTCACCTAAAATGAATGATTTTCTAGTTACTTCTTATGCAATAAACCCCTAATATAACAAATTGACGACATGTAATCGAAACAGCTAAGGCAAAAAATCATAAAGACATAATACTTACTGCTTCGGGTATGCGTCCATTTGGCTACGGCCACTTTCGCACTTTCTTCCCGCTTCTTTTTGATCACCACTAGCGCGTGTTACATGTCTAGATGATATTCGCGGAGTAATGGGTCGTACTAAAAGGGAAAAAGAAAGTGTGACTTTCTGCCTTTCCTTCTCTTCCACCCTCCCCCCTCGCTTTCTCTCTTTCTATCTCTCTCCCATATCCGCAGGTCTGCATCTATTTTCATCCCACTATCCATATTTTTATTTTTACCACTATCCTTTTCTTTCTTTTTGTCTCCCTCTTTCTCTCTCTCTCTCTCCTTTTCTCCTCTCCCCCACGCACGTCTCTCTATGCTCTGTGTTTAGGCGTATTTAGACGAAGGACAGCAGCCGATCCTTTATGGCTTCCTTAAGAAGTAAAGAACATTTCCAAAGTTCTGCTTCCAAAGTACGTCTGACGTCCACTCACTCTTGCTTTATATTTTAAAAAATAACCAATGCGTTCGTTACAAATGAAAGGATCATTTTAACATATTCTCTTTATTTGGTTGGTTGATGCAATAACAAAAATTTTCTAATATTGAAGACAAAAGGAGTTGCAACAGCAACAACACCAACAATAACAATCACTTTAGTTGACTATAATAATAAAAAAAAAATATTAAATTTTATTAAAAAATATATACATATCTATGAAAATAAACAAAAATTTTGTTGATTAAAAAAAAAAAAAAGAAAAAAATTTAGTCTCAATAGATATTTCAATTTTTTATCCGTCAGATACGCTGTAGCTAACAATCGCTTTTTCGCTTTCTGTGTGTGTGTGTGTGTGTGTATTTGTTTGTATATATGATAATTATGTAGTAACTGTTTGAATGGTTGGTAAACATACTTATGAGCGAGTCATTTATTTGCATTCGGCATTTGGCTGGGTGTGTCGTCGACCGTATTGTTAACGTTTGTTGTTATTATTGTTACTTGTAATGTTCAAAATGACGTTTAATGCATTAAATTTTTTGTAAACGTAAGCCGACACTAAATGTCGCCCCAAATCTTATCTTGATGTTTATGCAAAAATATCAATTTTTGGCTTGTTGTTGTTTTTCTCATTTTTTTTTCTTTTTTTTTTTTTTTTAATAAATTTATAAAATGAGCCCAACGTTACATAATAAAAGGTTTTTCTTAATATGCTTAGCTTACGCTAATGCTATTTATATGTATACGTATACATATGCATTTCATTTATACAAAATTTTATGGCTTCAGCGAAAGGACCTTGAATGCTAAATGTTAAATAAATGCTAAAGGAAGAAATGTTTTAAACTCTAATTATAGCCTACATCACATGTAGTACAGAGTATATTGAGTTAGTGCGGTCGTATGTAACATTCAAGTGGGCTTAAGATAAGCTCACCTTTTATTATACCAATCGATTCGGAATCAGAATCTTAGAACTGATCTAAGTCTGTCTGTCCGTTTGATGTCTTTTCTGGTTTTTTTTTCCTAATATAATCAAGCACTCAGGGGACGGCTACTGATCACATAATACAGTGAAAGCCATAGAAATAGGGAGATGGTGGAGGCAGCCTAGTTGATGCGTGGCCAATCGATAAGTGTTACACCTTCATCAACTGAGCACTCACTATAGTTACGATCAAAGTACGATCTACCGCACTTGAGATATGAACTTGCCACCACTGCCTTGAGAATAGCAGTTCTTACTTGCCCGTTTACTCGGACGAAGATTATTGATCTCACGTGTTGCCATTCGACGGTTTGCTTCCATTAATGCCTTTATTTGGCCTTCATAAGCTTCTATCCGCCTTCCAGAACATAATGGGAGAGCGCGGATACGAAACTTTTCGGACCAGCTACTGATACTAAAGTACAATATTTTTTTTTTTTTTTTTTTTTGAACGAACATAATTTTTATCTTTTCGCTAATAATAGAAGTGAAGTACGCCGAAAATGCTGCTTTCGACTTTCCATGTTTGCTAAGGCATCAAACAAAAACTTTTACGCAGAATCAAATAAAATTTTTCCCTCACAAACATTACGATCTCAGCTATCATGTGCGCCTTATATTTAAGGCTTGGCTTTGGGAAAGTCAATTTAGAGAAAAAAGCGGAGTGACTTTCCGAACAACCTAATAAATAATTATTTCTTAAAAGGATACGCTCACTGTCTCATCTTATGCGATGGTGTGGTGTTCATCCTGTTTTTCATGAATTAAAACAACAACAACAAATACTTTCTCTAGTATATTAGTAGTTTATTCTTCAGACACACCCACACACACACACAGAGGCATCTTTTTAAAAACCTATAACAATAATAAAAACCACACATATATACTGTACGTATATTTAGGTGATGACCTACAAAAAATGCTAATAAAAAACAAATATGTAGATATTTATGAGTTATGCTGCAGCATAGCTATTAAAATATTATTGCTCTACGTTAGTCATTATGTCGCGTAAGAACTCGACTTGACTTATGGAATCGATATTTTAAATGTTATTTAAATTGTTTTTCATATTCATTACAAAGGTTATGTAAGGCTTTTCAATGAAATGAAACGATTTGTTGAACACATCACTCAATAAGCCCACTTACTGCCTGACACGTATAAGCCATCACTGTTATTAGGCACTGATGATTTCTGGATATGAGTCAATATTTCATGATTTTCTGAAGATTACTTTGCAAGTTACAGGTGTCTTAATAAGGCAGGCTCCTATTGAAATTTTCAAACCAATTACAAAATCTAAGTTTCGTGTATTGACTGACTAAACGTTGCTTGTTGATGAGAAAAAATGCACTCACAATCAGCGTTGGCTTGAAAAATGTTATAAAAACAAAATGTACAAAACCGTTTCGAAACATCAAAAAGTCAAGTTGTCTGTGATGGTTGACATCCTTAACACTTTCAAAAATTTCAAACACTTGCGCAAACATTTGTTCATGGGGAAAATCTCTGTTCGAAGTGCGTACGGCATTTGCTCACTTTTGACAACAATGTGTTTTTAACGCAGAGTCGAGCTGTTTAGCGCAGTTTAAGCGAAGTGGAACAATTGATGAACGAGTGGATAGAAACCGACGAAAGTCATCCAAAACCACCGAAAGCCACCTATCGTCTGAAGGTTGGTTCTATGCAAAAAGTTCTTAAGTGTGTGCATGTATTTTGATCAGCGACTTCTGCAGACACAAATGATAGACAAATAGGAAATGCCAGTGTATATTACGATTGAATTCGATGGTTTTGACCATCCTCTACATACAATAACAGTTTTTCACTTAATACAACTGATTTATTCAGCGCACACCAACGTTAATCATGGAGCGCTCAAAATTCTTCTTCATCCGAATTTTGTTGTTTATTTAAAGAAATCTGCTGCCGAAGTCCACCACACGGTGATGCTGATCCATCATGTCTCAACTGTCGATTTTGGATTCTACGATTTAAAAGTGGCCACACGAATTGATGGAAAATGCCATTTTTTGGCCATTTGTTGGAAGATATGTGCAGGATACAGTGTTGCAGCGCGAATGTGAATTTCTGCCACACCCAGCGTCCTGACCAGACATGGCCCCTCCTGATTACTACTCGTTCAGATCGCTGCAGAATGGCCTGGGTGGCACGCGGGTTCGCCAAGTTGAAGAAGTGCGAAAATGGGTCGGTGAGTGGATAGGTGCTAAATCAATACATATATATATATATTCGATACGATATGGGCATGTAGTTAAAAATATTGTAAAATGTTGTAGACAATAACGGAAACTATTTTGATTAACATATATTGTACCAATTTCCCACAATACATGCGTTTTTCAAATGAAGAAATGATCAAAATTGTTGCAAACACCTAATATATGGACATGCAGTGATAGCACATATGTATCAGACTAGAGTCTAGAAACTCAGGGACGGGATATTTGATACAATCAAGTTCTGATAAACAACATTATTGAGATGGACATCTCGGTGCATTTATCTGTCCGTTTGTCGACATCATGCCTACGACATTGTGTTACAAAAAAATGAAAATAAACTAAAAAACAAATTTTTAATTTTATAACATTAAGAATTCTAAGAATGCAGAAAATTTTATGTTTGCAAATTCTCTGCTCTTGTGCTGTGTGAGCGATTGAACGAGTTACACTATGAATTTAGCAGATCATCCGCTCATCTCTGAGTTTTAAATGATTCGAAATTTCAAAAAAAAAAAAAAAATGTCTGCACTTAAATAACTTTTCATTGGAAAAAAGGGATGTGAACAATCATAAATAAGTTTCTTAGAGGTCTTGGGAAAAATCATCAGTTTAACGCGTTGGATTGTTTCAACAAAGAAAAAAAAAATAAATAAATAAAAAGCCTTTTACATCACTCCCCTATTCATGTTATATCATCGTTAGGCTACAAAGTTTCTGAATAGCCTTTGAATTGAAAAATGAGGAAAAATTCAAAATATAATTTCTTCCATTACTTATGAGTATAGATCTGGAATCTTTTGTAAATATCTCTATTGGACTGACGCTACAATAAGTATTCAAAGTTCGTTGCAAAGACCCGATTATGATACATTGCAAGCATATATTACATATCCAAACGCACACTCTCACATTCATGTAACGCATATAAAATTTGTTGTTCAAGTCATTGCAATTGTATTTTTTTTTTTTTTTGTAATGTTTTATGAAATACCGTTTACCAGTTGACTAAAGTCAGCTTATAATAATTTTGTTTTCCATTTATTTGTTGTGTGCATTTCTGGTCAACATTTTGGAGTTGTGTCAAGATTAGACTATAAGACGCGACTAGCATTCGTATAGTAACACTATATTATACGGTAAATGCATAGCATAAGTGTTTACAAATTTTTAGGTGCGGTCCTCTTGTCCAGCCAAGCACAATTCAGACCTGACCGCCTGTCTTGGTCCAATAAACATCTGTTTAAAGTAGATCTAGTCGACTTTAGGATAGACACACAGGAAAAAAGAAAAAAAAAAAAAACAAAAACAAATCTACAGAAAGAAGATAAACAAATACATAAATCAACGCATATAACAGAAATCATGAAAAATGAATTTGCAAAAAAAATCGTTTAAATTATGTGAGGATAACAGTTTTTATAGTCCATGAATGTTAACGTATATGGTAAAAAAAAACACAACCAGTTGGCAGTTGCCACTGAAGCCTCAAAGTCACTAAATTGTGTCAAGCCAACGCTTAAAGAAGGAGCGCGATAGAGTGAGAGAGCGAAAAAGAGAGAGAGAGAGAGAGAGAGAGAGCAAAAAAGAAAAAAAAAGCAATTTTCAAATGACTTAAACATTCAGTTGTTGTCACCAAAAATGGTCAACAAATATTCCAAATTCATTAGGATTTCGATATGTTTGGTATTCACTAAGTCAGCCGAAATAATGTTCAAATTTTTTTAATTTTTTTTTTTTTTTTTTTTTTATATACTACAACGCCTTTGTGTAATGTTTGTCACTGTCAATCTGACTCATTTTTTGTCGCTTTAAAAAAAATTTATTTAATTCAGTGCAAGACTTAAAGGTGCGTCAAATACTACAAACAGTTTGTCACATAATTAACTTAGCACTAGCTTTTTATACGCACATCATGATTTATGTTTTGTCAAAAAATTGCTTTTTTTAAAAATTATAGAAAAAAAATTTTTAAATTTTTTAAATTTCATAATATATTTTCAGAAATTTATTGGAAATCCACTTAAAGCTTTGCAATGGATGAAAAAACAAGTAGGAAAACTATATTCGATCGTGACGCAACCCTTTACACCCATCACCGTTGTTGTTGTAAAAGAGAATAAAAAAAAACAAAGGAAAGGAAAAGAAGAGAATTAAATAATCATATTTTATAACATTCGATGGGCGTGGTTGATTGCTTTCATCAGTTCTTGAATGCAAGTTGAAATTTATGTGTTGTACGCCATGCATAAGCACCAAAAAACACGAATAGTAAAGGTTTTCACAGTTTTTGTTCGACGAGTATGTGATCGCCTTAGATCAGTCCTTTGACCGGTTCCGGTCATTTTTACTTACTTTTGCAAATTTGTAGGCGATCTCTTCATTTTTGCAAACGGGACATTGCTTGCCACCGGTACTACACAAATAAGCAGATGGACAGACGGATGGACGGACATGCTTACGTGCATCCCGAATTTTAAACTGCTACTTTATGAGGATTTTGAAGCTTGCCTCGGCGCGTTGTAAAGGTAATTAAATTATGAAACACTGGATACGCGAGGTCAATTTCTCCTCTCAATTTGTAAAACTGCTGCAGCGTCGTCAAACACACGTTCAAATTTTTGCGGATTTAACAGCCGTAGTTCATAAATAATAAGCAATAAAACGAATTTTTACTTCCTTTTGAAAAACAGATGTGTTATCAGTTTACGTGGTGTTGTGGGCGTGTTCTTCGACGCATGCCTATTTTCAGTGCCAACCTGCGTGCAAGAATTTTCAATGTTTCTGTCAAATTTAAAGTCGATAGCTTGATTTTTGCAACCAGGAGAGCGTTAACAATAGACATTATACAGACGGACAGACGCAGGAATAGGCAGAGGTTTAGAATTTGAAGCTGATCAAGAATACGTGCATTTTGTGGGGTCTCTGATGCGTCCCTCTGCCCATTTTGACCATCCATCCTTCGGTGATAGATATAAACTATATCACTCTTAATGAGTATCACTCACACAATGGAAGACCTTATGTTAAGACTCTAATTTCTTTAAAAACAAAGGTGAAAACGTTCAGCTTTTTATTAATTGATTTTTTAAGTTAACAGCAGAAGAGTTAAGAGCAAAGCTTTTGTTAGAGTTGCAATATCAAAGTTTGAATCATGATGTGAACAGAGGAACAAACAGATAGGTGAGCCTAAATCGGAATAGCAAATCGGTCAAGAATATCTCGTACCAGTTAGGTAGTACCACATAAATCTAGTATAACTGGATGCGTAGCTTTCACAAAAAAAAAGATAAATTTGCCCTTTCCTGAGATGCTTTTTAAGGAGTTTTTGGCACAACACATTTTTTAAATACATTAAGTAAAATTGAAAGATAACCAAGAAACGTAAAGAACAAGTGATTCAGTTCAAGCTGAATATATATTTATTTCTGTAACCATCATCGAAAGATGAGGGGTATGCTCATTTCGCCAAAACCTTTGTAACGCCCAAAAGAAATCTTCAGAGATCCCATAAAGAGTTCTTGATGAGCATCAAATTCTGAATCGGTTTAAGCATGTCCGTCTGTCCGCCTGTTCGTCTATATAATGTCTGTTTTAAACATTCTCCTGATCGCAACAATGAATCTATCGACTTTAATTTTACCAGGAACATTGGAAGTTCTTGCACACAGATTGGTACTGAAATTAGGCCAATCGTTTGAAAAACATGCCTACAGGGCCATGTAAACTTAGAACACTTACGTTTTTCAAAAAAAAAATGATTTTTTGTGCAATATTCATACACTATAGCAGATTAGCCTACAAAAATTTGTACGCATATTTTATAAGCGATGTTGCAGTACATTTACAAAATTGGAAAATGTCGGTCAATATTTACCCAATTTTATAGTGTAACATAATTTCATTTTTTTTTTCACAACATTTATAATGCAGGGAAGCAAGCTTCAAAAATAACGTAATAAAGTATATAAATTCTTGGCCAGCTGGAATGCACCTAAGCACTTGCCCGTACGTCCGTCTGCCCATCTGTCCATCTGCCCAAGTAGGTAATGTGTGTTGTAAAGATTCGCGCGTTCGCAAAAATAAAGATATCAAATCGCTCAAAAAATACGCCTACAACGCTCACAATACAGCACATGCAGCATGTGGTGCATTCAATTTCCACACATATTTGGTAAAAATCAGCTGGGCCCGCCTAATTTAATAAAGTATATATAGAGAATATTTTGTTGTTTTCTACCTTTTTAGTCGGTCGCCATAATAACAGATTCGATCGTGACCGAATATAATTTTCTTTCGCGGTTTTCTTCTATAGACTACGCCACTTGTGGTACAAAGATATATTAAGTTTAGGTCCGAAGGACTTGAGATAGACGCACTTTTTATTATACGAATCGTTTCAGAAACGCTTTACGGATCGATGTATGCATGCCCCGTCCGCCTGGCCACAAGATTTTCAACATATTTGAATATCTTTTTGGCACTCTGACTGACTGATGTTCTCGCCCAAGAACGAAATCTATTGAAAATGATTCGGATCGGGCCACTTTTTCGATCACTTCCCACATAAGCCTTTGTTTTAAAAACCCCTTAGAGGCTGACGCAGGGTAGTTGATAGTGTGCCACGGCCCACTATAGTATGTTTTTAATAGTTTTCCGTTTAATTTTTTGTGAATTGTAAAGAATTATTCCATTATTCTCACTTATTTTGTAATGGCATTTAAATCAATTATCGCTTATTTGTAATGATGTAAACGTCAATGGTTCAACGGAGGCACTCCTTTTTTTTTCCAAACAATTGCAATTATTATACAAAAATCTACCGGCACCTTCATGCTTATTTAATTAAAAAGAAATAAAAAAAAAAATAAATAAATAAATAAATAAGACAATAAAATATAAAAAAAAAAAACTTAAATTCATCAAAAAGCATTTGTAATTCAATGATTCTTAATATATTTTAGAATTTTTTTTTTTTATCGTCGTGAGAATACATATGTACGTAGGCAAAAAGGTGAGCATTTGTTTTTTTTTTTTTTTTTTTATATAGAATATAGATACGCTAGTGTGTCACTATGCTCGGTTTTCTCACGATTTATAAAAAGCAATTCGTCTACTTTTGTTCGCTGTTTTGTTTCTAACTCTCAAAGCCTTCAAGTCACGGCTCTTAAGTAACGAGTCTTGTTAAATAACTGCAAATAATAATTATCGGCAATTGGCAGAGACATAGTGCAGTCACAAATATTATTTTCCATCTGTTTCGTGCATGCATAACTGCGGCTGCTAAATTCACATTTGTATATATGTATATAGTATCGTATAGCCGGTGAAAAAAGTTGGCCAAATCATATATCAATCCTTAACTTAAAAGATTAATAATACTCTGCAGACTCTCTTTTACGATTAATCCCTTAATTTTCTCTTCACTCATTATCACGGGATTTTCTCGTAAAGTCTCTTACGCAAATCCAATTTAACCAATTTTAACCAATTTTCATAGTTTTCTGTTAAAACCTATAAAAATAATCTTTAGAATTTTGGAAAATTTTTAAAATCCATGTGAAAATCTTTACTAAGAGATATCTTTAATTATTTGAAATAATTAATATAATTTGAAAATTATGAAGATAAATTCTAATTTAACTAGCAAAGACATCTACCATATCCCTTAACCTCAGAGCTCTCTAAACGAAACAATTAATTAATTACATGGGCAAAACGTACCGAGATCTACAATATTTATTGTACTCGCCCACGTCTTTAGACGTCTAGTTTTAGGATTTTTAAGAATCCCATCACCTTCTATGGATCGGAGCCACATCTCGTGTCCGGCCTTGTAAAATGCCCGCGAAACTTATGTTGTCTGATTCTGCTGATGGTCTCACATTCACATAGAATACGATGGGACGATTCACTAGTTCCTGGCAGAATCTGCATGAATCGGTATCAAACATAGCCATGTTTTTCAGATGGCACCTGAGGAAATTACGACCCTTGTAGAAGCTGGTGACTAAAGGCAGTTCGCATCTTCTTCGTTCCAGCAGGTTATGTTCCCCACCGGAACATTGCATAAATCTTTTTTCATGTAATTGTTCTGCACTTTGGTTCCAAGGGCAAAAATTTATTTTGTGCCCATCGCGACACTAGCCTATTACTGTGGCATCTTGATACGCCATAGGAAGGTTCAGAATCTATCATGGACCATCGGGCTTCCCATCATAGAATATCCCCAAAAATATTTTATGGCTTTTAATATGGACGAAGTAGGCTTCCAAATGCAAACATACCTTAATTTGAAATGTTTAGCAAAGCATTGTTAAGAAAAGTTATGTCTCTGCTAGTTATAATCGAATTTGCTTGCTTCCGTTTGTCTGCCTTTGTATCAGATCAGAGTCAAATTTCTCAGGGCTAGAAGGGAAAAGCACTTTAAAAACTAGTCGAACGTTTCGCATTGGGTTGTAATCGATCTTATCTAATAGATAAGATCACCAATAGTTTACGATATCTCGTCAGTTCAATTTATACCGCTATCGTTCAGATTCTTCAAAGAATCTGTTTGCACTTTTATGATCATTATAAAAGATTTCCTTAAGTTCTCACCGAAAGGTTCGTTCTAGGAGCTTATGTCATTTTGTGTTTCGTGCAAGATGCAACGAAGATAAGCACTTGTGCTACTCGATCCCTTCCTTGCAACTTCTGCAGCTGTATGGAATATTGGATTAGCATAAACCACTTAGACCTTTATAAATTTTTCCATGGCAATTATAGGACTGATCTTTTTCTAAATTATCGCTTAGCTTCCCAAGGCCCTTAAAGCTATCTCTGTTTGCTTACTATCACTCTCAGATTGGAGTAAGAAGTAGATTCTTTCAAACACCAAGTGCTTGGCCTGTTGATATCTTTTCTTTGAAGGGGTCCCGCTGTTTTAAGGATCGGCCTAAGAACAAATGTCAGTAGCCTGATCAACTTTGCATCCATCCATCTCGCTTTCAGTTCCGTAAGAATATCGATGCTACCACAATGTTTCTTTCTTAAGCGACGTCTCCGTGACTACTTCAAATTGTCTGCTTCTATTATTAGTGGACATAGAGACTTGAGCTTTCTCTTAAAGTCCCGGAGAGGACGTAGTGAAATTATTGGTACTCCACCATCTTATCCTCCAAGATTAGTTTGTTCAATCGGACAATAGCTCGGAAGGGTAGATTACAGAGACTTTTCGTATCTCTATAAAACCCCAGAGAGGATAGGAAGAGACTATTGCTACTGCACCACCTCGCCCTGCACAAATTGTTTCTTTAATCGGACAATAGTTCGGAAGGGTAGATCGTAGATTTCCCTCCAACTCTTAGAAAGGGCTACGGATACGATGTAAGCGTACCATTTAAGAGTAGTTTTCCAATCGGACAATAGCTGAGAAACGCCGCACCACCCATTACCTAAAATGATCGCATAGTACATACATGCACGCAAGGACTATACAACAGTCTGGCTGACGTACAAAAGCATGTATAAAATTGGAAATGATGTTCAAAACTCTTTCTTTTACTTCTACTACTATCTGGCGACAAATGTTAATTGAAAAATCTCTTAATACTTGTAAAGAGATAAGTGAACGGCTGGTGTGCAATGAGTAAGTGCGATGGAAAATTCGCTCAAAGTTGTTTATATTTTTCTTGGTGCTTTCTATTTGTAGGAAGTGAATAATGAGTGATAAAAAACCCAATGGTACCCTGAAGTTCAAAATTGTATCTACTTGTGTGTTATTGCACTTATAATATCGTCAGATCTTCCGAAAGTGCAATGTATCGAGTTTGACTGTTTTTTTTTTGCTTTTTTATTTATTTATAGTATTAAAAATAATTTGTTTTAGAGCAAATCAATTACTCCGTGTCTTTAAAACTTTGCTTTTTTACCTTCAAATCAGATTCGTTTTTTTTTTTGCTCGTATCTTATTGTTGTTGTTTTAACGACTGGTTTAACCTTGAGTTTCTATCGTTTTTTTTTTTTTTTTTTAATAGGTTTTAAAAAAAATAAAAAAAAACGTAAAATTATTAAAACTTTTATAAAAAAAAAAAAACAAAAAACAAAATCTTAATCTTAACCTAAACCAAACCAAACCAAGCCGAGCCGAGCCAAGCCAAGCCAAGCCAAGCCAAGTGTGTGTATACACCACCAGTACTCATATGCAAGTCCGTTTTACTAGTCAGCCTGCTTTGTTTGGTGGATTTTTTTTTTTTTTTCTTTACTTGCTGTTCAATGGATTTTTTAGGGCAATACAAATACAGTGCATTACGTATTCGTCTAATGAACGGCAAAAACAACAGCAACGACAACAAGTTGAAATCAAGTTAAATGTTGCTAACAAATAATTGCAGTCATTGTGCAAAATGATGTAGTTTCAACGTGTATATTATTTTAAATTATGACTCTTGTGAATAAAATATCACCAGAATACAATAAAAGCAACAAACACAATAATAACAACAATAGCAATAACATTATTAACAAAACCAAGTCTATAGTTACGGAACCAAAATCACAACAATTATACAGCTATACATACCAGCATATATATGCAGGTATATGTGTATATATATGCAGGTACATATGTGTACATAGAGTTTGAAATCATAAAAAAAAATTATACGTTTCTACAACGCCGTATGAATATGTAACTGTTCGTAGATTTAAATTTTATAAGCCATTGTGTGTCTCTAGATACAACTGTTTGTTTTTTCTTTTACAAATGCAACCAACCGAGTTTTTATATCTTGTTCTTGCCCAGCGCAAGGCCATGAACAATGACTTTTATGTATTAATTTTTTAAAAGATTTTTTTTTTTATATATTTTTATTTTTCTTTACTTAAAACCAATTAATTTTGGAGGTTTATTAAATAACTTTTACGAATTATAATAATTATAATGAAAAAATTTTTTTTTCTTTTGCGATGTTACATACGTAAGGCAAATGTAAGAAGTAATTAATATAAAAACCGTGAAATAGCCTTGAAAACCACTTTGAACAGCTTGGCGATAAAGACGGTATTAATTTTAATGCAATTTACTGCATGTCCTGAGAGTAAAATGAAAATGCGAACAGCATTGCGTATGAGTTATATACAAATATAATCAATACATTCTTTATATATCCTGTTGCCTTGGTTATAAGCGAGCATAGCAAACGCCTTACAGGTACGGTAAACAAGGGATTCACATAAAAAGTTGCTTTAAGTCTTTACTAGGCTAACAAAGATTATCTTGTCTGATATTAATGTAATCTGAATCAACCTTGATAAAGTAAGAATTTGCCGTATTTTCTACGACCATATGGGAGATTTTCTGCGATTATGTGGGAGTGTGGCATCAATTAGGTCAACACGGACTGGATATAAATTTGAAATTTTTCGTGAAATCCATAAGACACACAAAGCTTCCCCGAAAAACGAAGCGAGTACTTTTCCCCCATTTTAAAAACAACAGAGCGGCAGTAACCAAGTAAGAAAATTATATTCGGTTGTGATCGAATCTTTAGTACCTACCATAGTCATCGTACTTAGGGCTAAAATACAGGAAAAGAACTAAATTTTTATAATATTGGTTGGGTGTGGAGGATATTTCTTCTAACGAGCAAAAAACACGGAAAGCAAAGATGACCTCACCTTCTATTGGGTTTGGTCATGTCCTTCCGCCAGCTTTGGGCATTTTGGAATTCTTTGTCGACGATATCTTCATTTTTGAAAACGAAAAAGAATACTACGCTTTTGGGCAGGCGGCCAGATGGACATGCTTAGTTCCATTTCGAATTTGAAACTTTCAAGGAATATATACCGTATCTGATCTCTTAAGCTTGCTAACAGACGTTATAAAGCTTTTGGAAGATAAACGAAATTATAACAGACTGTAAAATTAAGTAGGCGTGGCCGATTTTGCCAATCTCATATTTATACCACAGCATAGCCCCTTGATCATAAGCAAAAATTTAGCTTATGAGTAATGAGTGAAAAATCAATTTTTTATCCCTTTTAAAAAACAATTGTGTTCGCAATTTACTGAAAGGGTGTCCTCCGAACGAATTGGCCCATGTTCAATATCAACCTGTGCGCAAGCTCTTCTGTCGAATTTGAAGAGGATAGATTCATTTTTGCCCGCAGGAGAATGCTTACAACCGTTATTATACGGACGGACAGATGGACATGCTTGCATCGATTTAGTTTTTGGTGTTTCTGATGCTTCCTTCTGGGCGTTGCGAAACGTTTTTGACAAAATGAATATGCACAGCAATATACACTAAAATGTCGTAATTCTAACATAATGAAAATTTTAGAATTTTCATAAAGTTGAGTCCATTCTTTCCACAAAATGTCCTTTTATTAACCATTTTGAAGCGCATTAACGGACATTGTCCAGAAAGATCGATTTACATTTTCATCTCTATGTTAGCTGGTTTTGAAGAACTTCGACTGAGCAAAAATTCACAAAAAGCCCTTTGAGAGGTATATAATATTGTTTTTGCTCCGCACACTTTAGATACAAATTTTGCTATAAATCGTGTAACATCTAACACATTTCCAAAGTTCCTTTCGATTTTTCGGCGTGAACTCCTTATTTCTGCAGCAATCTCCTTATTGATGATTTTTCTACGACGTAACGGAATTTGTTTCATATATCCCTTATTTGCATCAACTGTTGTAAAATAGGAATGTGTTCGCTTCAACACGGCTTGTGCTTATTTGGAAATTTACCGGAGAACGAAGTAGTTAAAGAGCGAGACGACAATTTTCATTACGGTAGATCATACCTTAATGAAGATCAGTGTGTGGTCTCAGTAAATATTCGATCGGGCACATTCCACAAAAACTGTGACCGTCTTCTCTCTCCTTCTCTCTCTCTCACTCTCTCTCTCTCTCTCTCTCTCTCTCTCTCTCTCTCTCTCTCTATCTATCTCTCTCTATCTATCTATCTCTCTATCTATCTCTCTCTTTCTCTCTCTCTCTCTCTCTCTCTCTCTCTCTCTCTTTCTCTCTCTCTTTCTCTTCACTTCCTTTTGGCACACAGGTGTAGAGGGCATCGCCGGTTCAAAAAAAGCAAAGTTTTGCTCTTAGCAAAAATTTGTATACCTCCTGCTGATTTAACACGCTTTTCTAAAAGCGATGAATGTTTTCTTAATAAATACGATGCTTTTTTGATCATATTAATTTTTTGTTTGCCTACAAAAGTATGATAATACATCGTTCAATGAGGTCTTAGGACGGCATGTAAATGCCTCTACTATTGACGAATTTATGTAATTTCTATATAGTGCCACGCTTCAAACGAAACGTCTCAAAACTTGATGGGATTATGGCCGCTTGTTTGCAGGTCAATAATTTTATGGATTCGACAAAAGCCATCCTAGGAACGTATTGAGTAAAGTGGTATATTGGTGAAAGGACGTTCGACTGCTTTGAAGACAGTCGTCAGGCTGTTTCTTTAATCTCCGCAATTGTATAAAATATTATGAACGAGCTCAGAACCCATCTCTCAAAAAGTAATTAATTAAAACCTAATCATTAGTCCAAAATGTAATATTCGCTCTTTTAAATATTAAATTTACACTTTAAAATTGTTATTTATCGCAATATGAGGACATATTGCGTGTGTTAATAGAGCCAACAAAGAAGCAAATGCTTGGCAGTAAACTTTAACAGCAAATGCATGCATGCAAAACGTTAAAGATTGTGGAAAGTAAGGCTTATTAACTACTTTTTCTTTGGTATGGTGGCGGGGGCTTTGGACAGATGATGGTTTAAAATTGATGATCCGCAGCACTTAAGCTGTTCACGAAAACACTTTTTTATGGTTTTTTTTTTTTTTAATTTGTTAGTATTATTATTATTCTTTTGATTTATTGTTTCCTTTCTTTTTTTTTTTTTCTTTTTATACCCTACGCCACTTGTGAGAGAGGATATATTAAGTTAGCGCAGACGCATGTAACACGCAGAAGGGCTTAAGATGGACCCACCTTTTATTATATCAATGTGTTCAAAATCATAATATGATACTATCTAAGCCTGTCTGTGCGTACGTTCGTCTGATGTCTGTGCATGTAAACTTGTATTCCAAATACAGGTCACAATTTTTAAAATATTTGGATGAAATTTGATACACTGAAGCGTTTTGACTCAAGCAAGAATGTTATTGAAAAAGGTTCAGATTGGTTCTCTTTTTCGACCACGCCCTTATAACGCCCTATTCTGAAAAGTTGTTATATGAAAAAAATATCAATTTTCAAAATTTCTCTATAAAAATGGCTGAAGAGTGCTATTTTGGTATTCTAAATTGGTATGAAAACTTTGTACCGGTTACGGCAATTTTTGAACCTCTTCCTATATAAAGAAAACTAAAGTTCATACAACAAAAAGATTTAGTTTTTAATTCTACATGATGAAAATTATATCATAATTGTAATTTAACGTAAAAAATTTAACTGTACCATCTCGGCCTATTTTTTGGATCCCACCGTAATAAGGATTTTCAGCAAAGTCTAAGTTTCAATATGTGGTGATGAAAATTGACCCATAATAGTAATTTCATAAAAAATTAACTCTACAAAATTTGGTCCATCTACGCCTGCTTTTGGATCTTGCCCTATGTAAGTATTAAACTTGTACTACGTTAGTTTGCATTTTGGCTCATCATAAATACGCATTTGAAAAATATGCCTTTATATAGAAACAAGGCATAATTTTTGTGTTCTATAATAAAAATGAGAGTTATGTTAGACAATGTGGTGTAGGGCATTTAATGGTCGACCTTAGCCGACTAAAATGTTCTTACTTGTTTTGAATCAAACGGACCGCGGATATTACGTTATAAGTTTAACGTTTCACTCACACCTGCTTTATGCCATTTATATGCCTGCGTCTTGAACTTAAACAGCCGCTAATAAGACAAGAACACAACTTTTCTTCTTGTTATTATTTGTTTGAATTTTTATCAATTTTAGTATTTGGTAGCAAGAATCGTAATAGAACTCAGTATTGTCAATTTTGTTATAATACAGAGTGAAATTCACAAATAAAGAAATGCTTCGATCGTGACCAAAAAATCTTTGCTTGTTTGTTTGGCTTTAAAAAAAGCAGCAGTCAACTGATTAATTGCCCTACGCGGAATGCAAAACAGGAAAACTATGAATGAGCGTCGATAGAGATACTAAATATCGTGAAACAAACCCGATCAAATGTATTCTACATAATTTTGCATAATACAACTTTTCACCAGTCGTTGGTTAGTAAACCATCAAGAATTTCACGCTGTATGACGTGTTAAGGCGTACCTTTGAGCAGATTGAACCCAAGGATAAATGGACAGAGAGTAAGTTTATATCGATTCAGAAAACTATTATGAATCGATCGGTGGAGGTGTATCATAAATCCTTTTGGATCTTATATACATCGACACAAAATTAATATATATGCTGTACCGCTAGTGGAGCACAAATTCTTTTCACCAATCTTTGTCCACAAATGTAAAATATTGGAAAATGTTTTTCATTTAACACCTAGGGGCCTTGTATTGAGAATAATGCTAAGTGTTAATGCAAACAAGCCTTGGAAGAAAACATGGCAGTGTCTCAACCTTCAATAAAGTATTTCGAAAAATACTGCCTCTAGGTCGAAGACGGACGCAATTGTTTACATCAACTCAAGGAATAATCTTGATATTGTTAGTTTAAGTCCTTCAGTATGCTGCATATATCCATTCAAACCTAATGTAACTTTATCACGTGTGTTACAGTATAACAAAAAAAAAAAAAACAAAAAAACGTTCTTGTTTTATTTATCCAAAGCAAAGCCAATGAAATTTTAATTATTTTTCTACCTATAAAAGCTTTTCGGATACGATACTAACAAATGTTAAAATATGTGAAAACATTTCCCAAATCACTACATTTACACATTTATTGCTGTCCCCGTCAGTTGCTTTTCGAATTGCTTTTTTATTTATTTATTTTTTTTTTTTTTGTTTTGCTTTCTTGCTCTCTCTTACTCTCTCCCTCTCCGTCTCCATCTTTACATTTAGTTTTAGTTCAATTCAATTCAATGTCAATGACAGTGACGTAAATTATTACTAAACCATATGCATGCATATAAACAACTTTTTTTTTGTTTCTGTTATTGTAGTTGCGGTAGTATAGTTGCTGTTATTTACTACTGCAAAAACGAGATATGATTAAAAAACAAAGAAAATCAAGTGTTGTTTAGTAGTAGAGAGATCTTATCTAACATAGCTTAAGCACACGGGCATATATATATGTATGTACATATATATATATATATATATATATGTGAGTAGATTGAATTACTCTTCCTCTTTCTTTCTCTCTCTCTGGAGGAAGCTTTTTCTTTCCCATACTCTTCGTCTCTGCCGCTCTTTATGTCAATCTATCTATCTATCTATCTCTCTCTCTCTCTCTCTCTCTCTCACTATCTCTCTTTCTCCTTCTCTCTCTTTCTCTCTCTCTCTCTCTCTCTTTGTCATCATTTATATTAATATTTATCGCGATATTGCATATGAATAAGTGAATGTATGCAGTTTTTTCATGGAATGTTTTGATTTCGTCCAATCAATTGTAAATTTCATACTATGCTCTGAGAGTTGATTAGGTATTAATTAAAGAGTTTCGCTTATTAAAATTAGTAAAACGTTTCTATTTGCCATTAAACATATACATGTTTTTGTACTAGTATGAGTAATGTAATTAAGATATTATTTTGTCCAAATGCATGCAATGCATTGTGTTTGAGAAGTGATTTCGATGAATGTCAAAGCATGCTAATTGGAAATAAATGTATACGTGATATATTGAAATTAGTACTCTATTGAACATTAAGTTCAATTGCAAGTGTGTTTATTTTCCTTTATCAAGCAGCCGTTTTATACCATACAAGGGTATAATAAGTTTGTGCGGGTGCATGCAACAGCCAGAAAGACTTGAGACAAGCTCAGCTTTTATTATACCGACCGATTCAGGTCGCTTTCTGAATCGCATCAAGTTTGTCTGTTCTTCGGTCCATCTTGTACAGGCCGCTTTTTGGGAACACTTTCTATATAATGTCTTATCTTGAAAAGCCACTATATGTACGACTGTAGGGTGGTGAAAGGTACTTAACTGTATTTTAATAGGATTTTCTAAATCCATTTGATTTGAGATGAATCTACGCGTCCTGCGTATATTAAATTTTCGATATAACGTGATCTCACTCAGGCTAGTAATGAAAACATTTTGAGCTTTTTGTTTTACGTCGTCGTTAAATCGTTTATTTATGAAAATAGTGACGCTACAAATAATCACAATAATGAAAATATTCCTTAACAAAGATGTAATTGATCGAAATTTATTTTTAGTAAGAAACTCGGATTTTTACTGCACAAATTATTATTAATTTATTTCAGGTCCGCCAACATTTTGCAACCCTACATATTCTATTCAAATATATCGTAACAGGGTTACCACCACCCTTAAAACTATTATTAATCCGCACAGTTTGCTTTCCTCCCAGGGAAAATTAAAATTCATGTAAAATTTTTTCAAAAAATGTCGGTACGGAATATGCGTTCAAAACAATTTTTATTTTCGTATTTTTAGATCAGTAGAAACCTTCGTTTTTTATTGTACGAAAGTCTTAATTTCTGCGTTCATGCTCCTGCACTATTGTAATTACATTAAATTTACTCTAGGCTAATATCTACCTATACTGGCATTCTTCTCCCTTTATTGTTTCCTTTTGCTTACTATAGAGGGTTATAACAGCTCGCTACCTATCATGATCCATATGATTCGCGATTTTTTCCTTATTCTAGTTCATAAAACGGGAGGGAAAATGGACGGACGAACGGACTTCCATTTTGGGAAGAATTTCTAATTCCATGCTAATGAAAAATAATGAGGCCTTACGTGTATTCTAACGAATATTTGTAAGTGCAATGAATACAGAAAGAAATCTAGTGCAATACTATCCTTTGATGGCCAGTATAGAATAGGAACAGTACGTCGATCTTTTTGATGGAGTAAAGGAGGTGGTAAGAAGAAAGACTCCATGCAATGCTTTTTTTTTTCCTTTTGTTCCGTTTTCGAGTGAAGACATATAGATAGGAGTCAGAGACATCAAAGCTTATGTGCATATAAACTTTCTGTAATAACTGTTAAAGGTTATATAGAAGACCTTGTGTAAAAATATCTTAAAGACCCTCCTTTCGAAGGAAAAGGTGAAAGTTTTCATGCGGTACAATTCTTTTAATCATCAAAATTACTATTCACTTTAATCATTTGCATACTCTAACGTTTAATTACTGTCTCCGCCGGAATTGACAAACTGCACTCAACGCCTATTAGGATCTCCTTTGCATTCATCTATAAAATACTGAGATTACATCTTATTATCCAGTTTTTGAAAAACAATTGACAAATTGCATAGATAATACTTTCAGTTAAGTGATGTTACTCAGTTAACCTTCAATTTTTTTTCGCTGAAATTTTGTAATTAGTTAAAATAAGTTATATAATCTTGAAAGGAAAGGTCTATCATTTTCCAAATTGTACGTGTTATTCAGACCTCGTAGATCTAAGTGCATCTCACCGCAGTGCCGGCTCACTGCTAAGCCATAATAATATCTTTCAATCTTTAAAAGTACAAAACTTTATGTTTACGGCAAAGGATAGATGTAAAATTTTGGATGTCGCCTTTCTTAGTCTGGTCAATACTTTAGAGTTGCCTTAAATAAGAAAAGATCAGATGAAAACGAATACTCATACCTATGATTACTTTTCGAACAATAAAACTTTTTATCCAAACAAAAAACAAATTAATTGCAAACAAGCTTCGCTAAGTAAGAGAAAATAAACAACCATCATCTGATGCACGTGTTCCATTTTGCTTATGTAACAAATGCATAGAAAATTAAAAAATGAAAGTAAAATCTATCTTATTTCATCATTTCCGCGAACAACGGCAATAAAATCTCACAACAGCCTACAATTTTTCAACATCAATTACCTTTTAACTCCACTAACATTCCAAAGCAGTAGTAACACCAGCTGCGTTGTTATGAAAACAAAACAACAACAATTTAATCACAGCAGCAAACACAAGTGTAGATTCGTTGCAATGAACATCATCCAATTTGGAAAATGTCCTAAATAAACTAAAGCCATGTGATAACCAAATGAAACTTCCTTATGAAAAACTATCAAAAGGCCAGACACAGCATTAAACAGAAAAAGTTTAAATTATATCGTCGGCAGCAATAATAATAATAACATTTCACCGGCGACTAAGTTTAGCCGGTGAAATGATGCGAAAACTAACAGACAGGTATGAAAAATTACTGTTATGAAGGAAAGTTGGGTCAGGGAAGGTCTAAAGAAAAAGAAAACTTGTTCTTTAGTAAACCTGGCAATAAATCGTTAGCCAGAAGACAGCTAATCTCTATAGAACTTCGAAAGAAGTAAATTGTTTACGGTTTGGCGGGATCATAAATGCTGCGACTATATGCTTAATTTAAAAATTCTCTAAAATTAATATATACCAAGTAGAAGTATGTAAAAAAATCGTTGTTCCTTAGCATGCGCACATTACCAGCAAATAGTAACGAAAAATAGAAAATTTTGGAAATTTCAAACATTGCGCCTAAAAAAAAAACTTCCAAATACCGTTTTCAGGATTTATTTCTTCTCTTGTGTTTCTTCTTGTTAGCTTCTTATTTCGGGGAAATTTAAATGCGTGAAAGTGAATAAAAATCGTTCCATAAACTTATTTATGATATCTCGATTTCCGCGATTCGGAATGCAATGCTCCTTAAAGTTTGGTAGGCTCCTTACAATGAAAATTCAAATGACCTCAAAATCTCTTGATGTTTCATGTCATTTCAAATTTTTTTCGTTTCATTTCGTTGACGTTCTGTTACGTTTTCATTCGTTTCTCTCGAAGCAAGCGACCAAGTAACTCCGTTAGATGATAGCCTAATGAATGAAAATACATTGATCCCTTATCCTCAAAAGAAGCGCGAAGATAACTCCTGTAGATTACTGGTTAATTAATTATAATAGAGTATGCTACGCTGAAATGACAAAATACCGAACTCCTAGAAACTAGAACTTTATGTTCGGCTAATCTGAAGTCGGATAAATTCATGCAACCACAGAGGAAACGTCAGAAAAACGTGAGCAGCTTTCTGCCAACACTTTGTGAGTCGCCTTAGTTTGGCAAGATTTCATCAAGGCATATTTCATAAGGACCCCAGCCAGTCCAAAGTTTTTATACCAATTTACAATGCCGAAATGCTACTTAGCCACGTTTGCCGAAAAATTTTGAAATTTTTTTCCATATAGCGACTTTTCGGAATAGGGCGTAGGGCGAAAGTTGACCGATCTGAACCATTTGCAATAGCTTTCATCCATACAAGTCACTGCACCAAATTTCATCAAAATATCTGAAAAGCTGCATGAACGGGTCGACAGGCGGGCATGCAGGTTTAGATCAATGCAGGTGATTCCGTATCGATCGATATAAAAAAAGGTGGGTGTTACATACGACCGCACTAACTTAATATACCTATCTTATTATTTTACACCCTCACTTTGACCAAAGCGGTAAAGCTACGTGGGCTGTTGTAAACGCTCGCCATGATTATGGCGAAAATTGTTTATCAAAATCACATGCAAACGAATGGCTTACGCGTTGTCAAAGATGCTTCGCCCTCCCACCAAACAAGTAATCGTTGTCGAAGTTGACCAATTTCTTCAGTGAATTGAGACAGACTGGCAAATTTAGTCTTATGGTATCGCTGTGGGGTTCAACTTTTAAAACTTTCGTTGTAAACTAATTGCATAAGATTAGGTTCAACAAAAAGTTTAATATTTACAGTCAAACATTTATAGGATCTATGTATCAGTGCTGAATAGAAACTAAATCACGCAATAATTGACGAGAGCGATAACCGACGATGAAAAGTGAGTAACCTATGATAGTAATATAGATGAAAATATAGCAACGACTTGGTGCCTTTTAAGCTAATGCTTCACTTTTGATGGGATTTGAAAGAAGTTGTGGGTTGAGAGTTGCTTCAATCTGAGCAAACGCTTCTTTCCATTCTCTACCGTCAGCAACTAATGCAGTTAAAATAGACAATTGAGATAAGGCGTCTGAAATTGATCATTTGCAAAAGCTTTTCATGGCTAAAGTTGCCTCTGATGTTCACAGCGAAGATTGTCACAGCGTTTTCCATAAATGGTTTGTTCAAAAGAAACTTTTCGTTTAATGACTTACATGTTGAGGTTAAAAGTCTTTTTTTAACAGCGAAGAATAAAGATTCTTTCACTTGATACGTGCTGTACGCACTTATTGTGGGCTTACAAACTTAACAACAAAATGGTTACTTCAAAGTTTTAAACTGTGTAGGAATTACATTCAAGATAAAAGTTATGGCAGATTATTAAACAAGTAGTAAGCAAGTACCAAGATGACGATTCGACAAAAATAGAAGAAGCTTGACTGACAAGTTTTCCTATGAATAGATGCATACCCTGTCCGATTAGCATTTGTTATGTTCTTTGCACAAATTTCATGATGATGCAACCCTGCGTTTAAAAGAGGCCTGTAAACCCCAAGTTCTATAGTGATACGTTCTGTAGCGACAGCGTAAAGGTTTCACCGTGAAACTCGCAAACGATTTTTGATCAATGTAGCATATATTTCGTTTCATAAACTACGTTTGAAAAAAAAGGAACAAAACGCAATCATCTGATCTGATCCCCACACCGAATAAATGATAATTAGGTGTTTGCATCAACCCTATTTGAAAATTATATTGCAAATCAAACCGTAAAACAGCGGTGGGCAAATTTTTTCATCAAAGGCTTAGGGGTGCACTGGAAGAAGCCTTGCTTTGAGCACTTCTCTTTTCTCGTAGACTATTGTTATGCTTTACTGTTGTCGTTTTGTGAATGGTTACGCAAAGTACGTTGTAATAGTGATAATCGAGAGTATGGAGCCCACCATGTCATAATTACCACCAGATGCAAGTATATCGTGAAGAAGGGTAGTCCAGTGTTAGGTAGTCGGCATTGTATGTTTGGTCCAAAGACAAGAGTGACTATGTCGCGTAAAGTAAAGCTAAAGGCTTTGTAGGCTAAAGTTAAGCTCCACGCTTGTCAGGAGCCTATGTGCTATCTATCTTTACGTGGAGGGAATGGAATCTTATGGTTGTGATAGCAAGCCCTGACTGTTAGGTACGTCCTTTCGGAGAGTATCGCGGTGGCTGTGCTTTTTATCATTACTACAGCGAATAATTGGAGGTAATGACAGTCCTCAACATTCCCCCGAGTGGGTTTATTGGACCATACACTATAAATAAATCTGGTTCTCCAGTTGGAGTTGGGACCCCTAGTTTACAGGGATTATATAACTCTCTGTAGAGCGTCGGTAGCGAATCGTGTTAACCCATGTACCATGGAGTGCCGTGAGGCGAGGTTTTATAACAGGTACTCACGTTAACTCTAAAGAATATATATGCACAGCTAAGTCGGATACAAGACAGATACAATCCATTTTCAGTACCTTCATATGCAAGCAAATTGAATTAATTGAAACTTTCAATATAGCGGGCCGGCCTCGACAGTACCGCAGGCCGCCGGTTGTTCATGGCTGCTAGAGACAGTGCTTTTTGATAAATGTTGGTCTCGGCTGCATAGCGAAGTAATTATACAGATGTATTTCAAAAAGAGTTACTAACAAATCTTGACCAACCTAATCTAGGTACGTAGTTAACTGCTATGTATATTGCTCGCTGTGCTCTGCCTTTCATGCATTCAGCTTTTGTCATGTTAATGTTCGTTAACTTCCAGTTGAATGGTGTAAAGTTTTAAAGTGAATATTGCTGTTAAATGTTTCTTTTTTACGATTTTACGGTTGTTTAATGTCCATTCTGTTGTGGACATAACATTAATTTTTAATTGTTTTTCATTAGCCGACAAGCACGCATAATATAATAAGATAATTAGAAAATGAATGCAGGAATTATAACTTGCGAAAAAGGAAACTTTAGCTAAGAAAGGAAGAATTATTACGAAATAATTTCAAATAATTTTTAGAAGATTTGAAAATACAACAAAAAAATATAATTACGTAAGTAAATTATATGTCGCAGCGGGTGAATCGTTTTTGATCCAATCGTCTTTCTCTTAACAGAAAACGAAAAGAAAACGAAGACATAATCAAATCTTAAAAGTACCCGGTCAATATTTTCCACTCTGATACCGTCATTGTACAATAGAATATACCCTTCATCGTTACGTCTGCTGTCCGATGTTAGTAATCCGGAAACAAAAATTCAGTTGGTTGATTTTCGAAAACAAATGTGTTCTCAGTTTGAATTGCACTACGAGTTTGTCTTTTGACTTGATATTGTCGATTGTTAACTGAAACTTTCGTGCTAAAATTTTTAATATTTCCATGAAACTTAATGCCGAAAGCTTCACTTTTGTGACCAAGAAAATGTTTACCACAGACATTGCTTTATGGGGTCCCTGCAACTTCTTAACAGATATTGTAAATTCTTTGCCAAAATGAATATAATAGTTAAGAGGCGTAAAGCCATCCCCATCTATGACAACGTCCGTCCACGCTTTGCAGGAGTTGTCAAGGATACATTGTTGCAGTTCGAATGGGAAGTTCTGCCGCATTCAGCGCGCTCACCACATATAGCGTCTTCTGAGTACCACTTGTTTAGATCGGTTCGGCATCGCTTGGCTGCCACGTGGTTTCGAAATGTTGAAGAAGAAAGGAAATGAGTCAAGGATTGGATCGTTGCCAGAAAGATAGACAAAAATTGTAGAAAATGGCGGCAAATGTTTTTTAGTAGTATTAGTATATATAATATTCTCATTCAACTTTTCTCAATAAATGCCTTTATCAAGTGAAAAGAATGATCAAAATCATGCAAATCATTTAATGCACCCCCTACCTTCTGTATTGAATATTAAAATCTTTCAACATGTTCCAAATAGTGCTCACCTATACCATTTCTATGAGGGCGTCTTGGATAACAAACATCGTTAAGCAAATATTTGTATCATCAATGATCAATGCGAGATAAAATTGTTCAATTTTTACTTATTAACGACGTAATTGTGTGCAAATAACGCCTATTTTCACTGAAAATTAAAACCCTAATGGATGTTTATTTCATGTCATCATGTCACGTTAATGTCATTAAATGCGGATATTATGTTTGTGCGTATGTATACAATATCCAAAAGAGATTGCCGCAATTTTTCCAATACCGATTATTTTTAAATTTAAAAAGTGATTCTGAATAGTTTCAAGCATGTTTGTCCATACGTCTATTATGCTTTCTTAGTGCTCAACCTACAAACGCTGCAACTTTTTGCAGATCTTTTGTGTTTTAATCTATGGACGAACGCTGTTACAATTGGTTCCGATCGGAAAACTTTTATGACCACTTCCTAAATAACATCTTATTTTGAAAAGTTGTATGAACAACTATAGAGTATTGTAGATTATTTAATGGTAGGCACCTTATGTCTTACTTGTTTTCTACCATAGGACGAAGAGTATATACATTTATGTATACAAATTGCAATAAATTTGAAAGCAAATTTCTTTACGAAGTTTTATAATTAACTCAGTGTTATGTAAAGCATTCAAGCGTTTTAATGAACTTTCAGCATTTACTTAATTATTTCGTAGAATTGCAAATATATATACATATATATATGTTTATATAGATCCTATGCCCATTTATAAGCTCAAACTCTGTATGTATGTATGTTCATTATAAACATAATTACATAGGCATTCAATCAAAAAAAAAAAAAAAAAAAATTTTTTTTTTATTAAAAAAAAAAAAAAAAAAAAAAAAATTTTTTTTTTCATAACAATAATGCATGAACATATGAATGTATTATTGCATAATGTACCGAAAATAAAAACTAATAAAAGCACACTTTTGCACAATTGTTGTGCAAAGAAATTTTTAAGTAATATTTTATGCACTTTTATTGTACGGATTGGGCTACGAGCAGGAGAGTGCATACAAAGGTGATTTCTTTCTTGTGCCATAAAGCATAACAAAATAATTCATTAAAAAATAAAAATTATATATTTCTTTTGTTTAGGTGAACCACCCAACGTTGACAGTATGTTTATTTTTTCAAAATGTTCGCTAAGCCCATAAGAAAGCCGAGTAGAATTTTGGAACTGTGCATCAGTGTACGATAATTAACTGACCAGGTTGAAATACCGTAAAAACTGCCCTAATTCCGATATTCATTTAGGATCTCAAGATTCAGTTAATGTATTTTACCTAACATCTACAAAAAGAAGTTAAATAACTTTTAAAATCCACTTCAGAAACCCTCCTGATATAATCATTCAATCAGTGTAATGATAATTTTCATAATTTTCATAAGTCAACGAGTCAACGACAAACACTTGCTACCCGTCTATAAGAAGTGCTTGCAGTGGCTTAAAGACGGCCGGAAGAGACTATAAATCTTTAAGAGGGTAAATTTGTACCGTAGCCTTAAGCTCATCGCTATTCTCGCTAAGTGTCTGAAGTCAGAAATATCTTAGGAACCAAGGTTTTCCTATCCTTGAATAGGTTCTTTCTAGGGTCAATTAAATGTCAGCATCGCGTAGAAGGATCTCGCAATGCTTGTGTACCGCCAAAGGGCTATGTCGGATGGCGGTTTCTCTTCTGATAATAACTGGACGACATTGCACGGAAAATTCCAAATGCAAGGGTTTGATTTTTGGCCGAAAGCCAAACCCTTTTTTGTGAAGCAAGAGGAATGTAACTCATTTCTGGGAAGGCTAATGGAGGAGGTACTTCCCTTGTGACTGTGATAACCCAAAGATATTGCCAGCACTAAATGGGAATGCCTTAGATAGCTTTCCCCTTCCGCAAGGGTAGGTTCAAATAAAATCAGTGAAGCTGAGGCTGGCTGCAAAGCGATGCCGCTGTCCCTGTATAATGGGAATTATCGCACTGCAGAGAAAACGATCGGTAACAAATCGTACAATGGTATTAAACTGTGCAAATTTGACTCGAAATGCTAGACGCCTCGCTTAAAGATCGTAAGTCCGTGAATAATACAAAAAATAGAAAATCATCTCTTTTTCTTTCCAATATAAACTTTATAACAGATAGGTTAGGAATGTCTGTTTGTTCAGGCGCGACACACACTATTAAAAAATTACTAACTTTTGTTAACCATGGAATCAACACGGACAACAGGTTCTCCTTGTTTTTTATGGATGTATTGTCACTCTTCAACGCTTTGGATATAAATTGATGATCTAGTTTAAGGATCTAAGCAAAGCTTTTAAATCACAAAAAAAAAAAAAAAAATTGAGATATTATCGGCTTCTATTAGGTATCAAAGAAGGCATGACCCGCCTGAACTCTTAGGGGCAGACATCACTAAAAGTTTTCTAGAAAACTTTTTGGGGTATTTTTATAGGCGTGGCACGTTCTCGAATGTGGGAACGAATATTCATGTCCTGAAACCAGTTTTTTTCCCCTGATAAATCGTGCCTCTCCCTAGTTTCTGCGAAAAGAATGCAAGCGTTATATAATTCCCGGTTCGTAGGTTACATTCTAATGCGCCTGATGTTAATTTAAAATTTCTACAATAACATGCGCTAACTAACGTGGATGTGGGATATGCTTTTTATCAAAGTTTAGATGGCTACTCTCAACAGATTATAAATTTTCCGCGTAGAGCAAATGCCTTCTGGGATAACAACACTTTTTATAAGCTGTAGCTATGGAATTAGTTATAAACTTTATTTTACCGTTTGGTTGTTGACATCTTATGATCATTTCTGACATTATTCTTTAACCATGAACTAAGAATGTATGCCAGGTTTCAACTTGATATTTATAAGGGTTACAAAAATCGGACATATAGGCTTATTTAAGGCGCCTAAAGCCTATTTGTCGTTATTGCGAATGGAAGAAATCCAACGTTCGCTAGTGGATTTACTTTTACTTTAGGGAGTTTAATAGAAATTTCTGAAGTCAACGCTAGTCGAGACCATTGATGCAATAAGATTTTAGGTGACCTCGGTAAGTATTTGCATAAAATTTCGAATTGGTTTCTGTTTCAGATAGTACGTTACATTTTTTGTTGCCGTTGTTGTTATTGTTGGTCCATGATTATCAAACAAGAACGTAGATGGCAAGTTTCGTTAATGAGATTTCTGCTGCAATACCTTTGCCGTTCTCGGGAAAAAAGACATCTAGGAGCGGTTTTCAAATTATAGTAACATAAAATATGTAAATGTGTTTTAAAATTGTATATTTACTTGCCGGGTACTGCCAACTTGTATGGGATTTCATATCAAATATATGCCTTGCACGGTGTATACGACACGGCTTACGATCTACGCATTTGCTCTGACGTAGAGAAACATTGTAAAAGAAAAAGGCAGAGTATAGGGAACTACGATTTTTAATCTACACCACTAGTAAGAACGTACTCCGTCAAATTATATGATAACATGATTTGATATATGCACGATTTACGGTAACAGATGCGATATTTCGTGTGGGCAAAAAAATAGAATTTAAAATATATGTGATGTAGGATGCAATGTATGATGACATCGATAATATACGTGCTATAGATCAAGGTTGAGCAACTTTTTTCGCTAGTTTTCAATTTCATACCAGAGCGCAAGCCAGACCCCATCCCAGTAGTGAACGCAAAATGTAAACCATTTGCGGCATTACAGCACTGCTAGCAAACTGGATAACACATATGAAATTTTGAAGGTAGCGTGGCGGATTATCGGCTTTTACCGATACCTGCTGTAGACCTAAAGTCTAAACTCTTATCTGAGATCTGTGTAATAAAATTCATAAAAAATTATTAAAGCGAGTAAAAGCACTGCTCAAACATAGTTCATGATTGATTTGCATATTTCGGACATGTAAGCCTAGGCTGCTATCCCATCATACTGTAATTGAGCGTAGCGCAGGGTATAAGAATATTTTTTTTCGCTTATACAAAATAATTCTTTGTCTTTGTTGCTACTATGCTTTGTATATATATGGCTTTGTTAATTTCAGTTACATTAGTATAGTGACAATTTTATTGTTGTTATTTTTGTTGTTGTTATTATTATTATCATTATTATTATTATTGTTTTGGTAGTGGTTACCATTTTTGAATACATTGTAAAATATGACTTTATCTGTCGCTAATAGCTGCCTTCTCTCTGCCTCTGCCTTGTACACCACACACATGCCTATTCGCATTTCCGTAGAAACATTTTCTCAATGAAATGTATACAAGTCAAGAAATTGTTGCATGCTGGCATGCATGCATGCATGCATACATTGTTTATATGTTGAATGCACGTACGTGTGTAATCGATAAAAGGTTCATTTTTAATGTAATCACGTGACTTATTATTAAAGGTTTTTCATGAGGTTTTTTTTATTTTGTGTTTTTTTATTTTTTATTTTTTTTTTATACACAAACTTATCTTGTCGTTACTTTGTTTACAGGCAGAGCCCTTGCATATTTTCCATGGCTAACCTTGTTGGCGTTTTCAGGGCTATCGTACAAATATACGACATGAACTAATTGACGGCGGCGGCGACAAGACAATCGTGTTAACAATTTTTGTATTTTCTTTTTTCTTTTTTTTTTTTTTATACGTTTATACATTTGCGGTTATTGTATTCTATTGATACCTAAACACAGCTAATGTTAAAAGAATTCGAAATATTTAAATAGGAAAAATGTTATATGCGAATGCATAGAGTTTAGAGAAAGACAAAAATTGCGGCAAAGTACAAAATGGGCCGCTAGAAACCGCTATATTTCATTATTCAGTTTTATTACAGTTCTCTTAACGCATATAATGGTACTTTCTGTCTATGCAATGTGTGCTGTTAACATGTCAACCGTCGTTAGAGAGTAGAAAAAGAAACGACATCAAGAAAAGTATATTTGTGCAATAAGCGTTCATGTCTGTAAATCGATATACTTGTGGAATGATTCTTTGTACATTAGACCGACTTCTACTATATTATATGTATGTCTTTTCGATCACTATTTAAAATTTTCTACTTTAATTTTTATATCATTGGAAAAACAATTAAGACATGGACGGATGGGCGAGCGACAATACTGAAAATTGCCATCGATATACTAGTGAAGCGATATTTTGTGTATTAGATTAATGTCTACTATAGTATAGATACAATTTTTTGATTACTATTAAAAATTTTCTCCATCAATTTTTGTATCTTTAGAAAAACTAACAATTAAGACAGATAGATGGGCAGACACCGTCCTAAGCGTCTATGTGTTTAGAGGCGCTTTTCAATTACTATTTGAATCTTAATTATTATATCCTTGGAAAAAGTAACAATTAAGACATGAACGGACGGACGGACGCACGCCTAAAGGGACTTACAGGTAAATATTGCTGACTTAAAAGGACTTAGGCTGGTCACTGCAACGTTAACTACTTGCTCGCGGTTATCGAAAACGGGGTATGAAGGCGTAATAGTATACGATTTAACACTAGAAGTACTTCGTGCATGTGGGCAGGTCACAACTAATTTTTGGTCTTGGGTTCTTAACAATTCAAGGAAGGTTTGTGCAAGATTTAAACTTTCTATATTCATTTTTGTAGCTATGATGATTTCACAAAAGTTGTAGATTGAATTAACCCATTTTGGTGGGTAAAGATATCTTAGATGTCAAAATGACATCTTGAAAGCCGGAACAGAAAGAACAAAATTATATCTGGGTATTTAAAGGAGTACTCATATAAATACAATTCAGTTCTCTGAAGTTGAAAAGGTCCAAATGACTTAGGCGGTAGTTCTGGTGTTAATTAAAAATTTTTCAAAGATTTTTTCAAATATTTTCGTGTGTTTCGTCTCTTGCGTAGCGTTCATTTTTTTGTGAGTTTTTTTAACATTATCAACGCTTTACGCTCCTCGACAATTTTAAAGGCAATTCCATCCCTTAGCTTGTACTAGGCGAACGAATTTTGTACTTTCTCTATCGACAATGCTGCTTAACCCTCACACAAACTTTCCGGAAATATTCGGAGAAAACGACAGACAGTACCGTAAAGCATTAAAAAAGAATAATTCGAAGAAACGTTAGCTCGGAAAAACTTAAAAAAAAAAACTGTGTTTCTTTAATAAGGCGTCTTTTATTAAGGTCGATAAAACTTTAAAAGCTACATATTTCCAATTTTGGATGTACTCGTTTGTCTGCTTCCAGGAGAAAAAATATCAAACGCAATGCAGCGACTCAACATTCTTGAACGTTGAACAGAGTGGCAGCTCAGTTGCTTGTGTTTATCATTTCTTCGCCCGAGACCTGGATCAACAACATCCTTTCTCTGTTCATTCTCAGGTCGTGTAATGTAACGCTCTTTCGCTATATATCAAAGCGCAAATTTATGCTGACAAAGCCACAAGCTTTGGAATATAGCGAGACAAATCTTTGTTACGACACAACTAATGGCGAACGGAGTGTGCGATTGCGTGTTCGAAGCCTTGTTAGACATTTGAACATTGCATTGCATTATCTACGCTTCAAAATAAAACACAATTTACTTTCACACCTTGCGGTAGTGTTTTTCTTTATTTTAAAATTTTTAAAGGCACCACACTTGATGAAAGGTCCTTAAGAGCCATCACTGGGGAATTCTCTGAAACAACTTCCAGCTTCTTAAGATACTTAAGATCCTTAAGAACCGTCATTAGCGAAATCTCTAAAACAATAGGAATATCGTATAGGCCAGGCAACCATTTTTACTAATGCGTTGGAACGCTCACTAAGTTCATTTGATTATACAGAGATATTACCGCTATTGACGATTTTTAAATGGTATTAACCTCAAAATGAAATGTGTCAAAATTTCATGGCAGTATCGTCAGATGTGACATTTTTACCAATGCAACACACTACTCGATAAGTTTATAGGATTATATAGAGATGTTACCACTACTGAACACTTTCAAGTAGTATTAACCTTTAAATTTGAATTTCTCAAAATCAAATTCTTCAATGGTCATTCTGCACTCGTATGTCATCCTACGAACTTATAGAGTGCTGCGTTAATCGAAGATGAAGGTAGAAAATTTATCCCGAAATTGCCGAACTTTCCAACAGATTTTTTCGTATTAATATCTGTTATAATGACGTGATCGTCCTTTCCTTTGGCCAATCCGAGGCGAAACGCGATTTGTTGCCACCTCCCGAAGTCAAGAATGTTGAAATGTTTTTCAACAAAATAATAGGGATGATCAGCGAAAACACATAAAAAGACCTGAAGACCGCACTCGAAGGTTACGAATTCTTAAAACTAATAACGGCCTCATTTAAAGATTGCTATAAGCAGGGAAAACGATATGAAATCTATGGACAAAGAAAAATCGAAAATTCACGTAAACCTTCTATAGCTCTACTACCTTTACCGGCCTTTACCGGTATATAAAAAGTAAAACAACAAAATTTTGCAAACTCATAAACAAACTACGTTATTTTGCTTTACACATTTATTTACATAAAAAAAAAAAAAAATAATAATGCAAAATCATACGTCACCCGTTCGCGTATGTTATTAATATTGCAATAGTAAACCGTTTGAATTGTTCTGCTTACTATTACTACTAGTACCACTCAGTGGCCTGTAGGGGAAAACCATTTCATTTAAATAAGTTTTCTCTCTTTATAATTTATATGCGTAGTTAAAGTGTATGTTCGTTCTACCGTTCCGTTTCAATCTAGTATAACCGGTTCATGTATATCGTATTTCATGTTTCTTTGATTTGATGTTATTTTTGGATAAATCACCCGCTTCTTTACGCACAAGTGCTTCGCTGTCGTTGTGGTTTCTACCGGCATGCGTACACGCTCATGAATATATACAAATACACACTTACATACACACACTTACATACTCATGCTCTTGCATATACATGCGTTTCTTTATCAGATAGGTACACGTAAGTTGTTTTAATAAAAATAAAAATTGAAGAAAGAAAAAAAAGAAATACAAAAAGTAGCACAAGCAACGGTTTTTATTTTTTATTCAATTTTTCTTTATTTTTTCAGTTCTCAGTTTATGCCTCTCTCGCCTGCTGCTGAATGAATGATTCAGGTGTTTATATATTTACACATTTGCTATATACGTATATATGGCTATTCGTGTATACGCTTACGTTTCTTTTTTTTTTTTTTTTTTTTTTTGTATGTGTGTGTATACGTCTCATTTATATTGATTTTGTGTAAAATTTTAATTTTTATAGCTACTACCGAAGGATGCAGGGAGGCATACGAAATTTGTCCGCCGATTTGTAACATCCGTAAATAAATTTCCGAGAAACCCTGTATATATGTATTTGTTGCAAGCGCTGGGCTCTTAATTGTTTTAAATATGTCCGTCCGTCACACTAGTGTCACGATCATGATAAGTATATATTCTCTTGATAAATTATGAAGTGATATACTCATGTTTGTCCTTGCGTCCTTGCGTCTATCTTGTAAGGTTTACGTTTGAAAATATTAGTCGTTTTAAATGCGTCCGTCCGTCTCCCTAATGTCTGATAATGATCAAAGTAAGTAACTATATATCCTTTGATGAATTATAAAACGATATAGCCAAGTCCGTCCCTGCGTTTGTCTACCTTGTAATATCTATATTCGGAAATCTTAGCAAGAAAAGGTAAATCTTGGAGCTGGTTTGTGGTTTAAGCTCGATGGTTGTCAATTACTAATTCGCTGGAACGAATAGAGAGTTTACAACTGTTGACAAAATATACATTTACCTTACTATCGAATGAAAAAGTTTTTGATACTGTCGATTTGACTCGATATCGCAAATCATAAAACCGGTCTCTGGTATATACAGCTTTTATTGATTGCCACATGATAACTTGAACCCCTACGATGGGCAAAAAATGATAAGTTGCAGTGCAAAAATTTCCAAAATGCTTGAACGAACAGCTCGCCAACGCATTCATAATAGATTTAAGAGATCTACTACTTAAGGTTTATAAAAGATAGCGATTGAATGGAGGCCAACACTGACCGGTTAATTGATCCGCCCATTTCAAATGAAATATTTTGTATTTAAGAGGGTTGGCAAAGGTTAAAAAAAAATTTTTGTTTTGTTAAATTTGCTCTGTCAAGGCGTATACGACATGTGCCCTTCGTGCAGTGTATGTCAAATAAATCTGTGAACACTATTGTCTTCCTATATAAACATATATATAATGTATATACATATATATATAATATCGTATACAAGAGGGAGTCTCTACCATATATATATCATATCGTATACAAGAGGGAGTCTCTATCATATATATATCAATATATATATATCAATATATATATATATATATATATATATATATATATGAACGCATTTATTCAAACAATTTCACGCGAGCCTTATGTTTACAACTGTGTTACTTGTTTATAATTAATTGTATCTGTCTACAGAAATGTTATGTATGTGTGTATATATGGCACGGCCGGCCGGTTTATTTGCGTTTTCTTCAATTTGTTTTTCTCTACTCATTATCATTTAATTTTGTTTATTAACAATTCGTTTTTTTTTTTTGTTTATTAATTATTTTAAATTTTTTTTTTTTAAAACAGTAGATAGATATTAAAAATAAAAAGATCTTTTTTTTTTTTTTTTTTTTGTTTTTTTTTTTCATTTTTAATTTTTAAAGCTCATGCCTGCGGTTGTGGTAAATATGTAATCAATCCCATGAGAACTGTGAGCTGAAAGATTTATATCATTAAATATTTTCTTGATTTACAATTTCTGATTGAATGGCATAAAAACCTGATCTCATGCATACATGTGTGCAGTTGCAAGCTCACCTAGTTTTTATAAGACAACACTGGTCAGGAATCTATAGTCGCTTTTAAGCATACCTTAGCAAATATAAAATATGATAGGTTTGTTCAGAGCCGTTTTAACATATGTTGAGAAAATTATTTTTCATTTTGTTTGTTTTTTATATTTTTTTATATATTTTTATTTTGACAAATTTATTTCACAAAAATTTAATGGTTTGCCGGGAAAAACTGGTTAGACTACGTTTTTTGGAGAAGAAAAAAGAAGAAATAAGCATAACTGAAGATAAACTCATCCTAATTAGGTTTCTCCGTCCGTCTGTCTACCACAATTTTTAAACTTGACTTGACTTAAGCTTCCTGCAGGTTATACTAAGTTTTCTAGTGTAGGAGAAAGAGGGAGGTAGCATAACTGAAAATGGTTTCATCCTAATTAGGTTTCTCCGTCCGCGTGTCTATGACAATTTTTGACTTGACTTGATTTAAATCCTGTGCAGGTTATACTAAGTTTTCTGGGGAAAAAAAAAGAAGAAAGAAGCAGAACTGCAGACGGACTCATCCTAATTATGTTTTTCCCGTCCCTCTGGCAATGAAAACTTTTAGGAACTTTTGACCACTTTTCCTACGACTAACTATTCCTATGAACAACAAGCCTCGATATGGCAAAATGGGTTAAACCTTTGTCTCTGCTTTGCAGAGCCAGTGTGCTTTTTTGCGTTCAAAAATAATTTATTAATTATATGTTTGCCGCCACTCGAAAAACCTATGATAGTCTTAGGCCTTATCTTCATGGTAAAGATGATAAATGGTGTCATTGACAGCCCAGGCCATAAGATCAGTCCGTCCGATAAGAAAGTTTCGATCGTCCGTTTCCATAAGGGCTTTGCACTTGTATTTCTTGAGTGTAGCCGTATGTGAAATATTTACTAGATAGAAAAGTAAACGCCCCCCAGCTTTGCAAAATCCCTCTGTCCGTTACAAAGTGCGACCGTTCGATCTTTTAACTATATTAACATAATATATTATTCCGATACACAAAAAATGTCGAACTTTGACTGTATGATTAAAAAATATTACCTTCTGTTACATCAAAGTTGTATGCTCCTCCCTTTATTGTTCCAATCCCCCCGAAAAGGTATTTTGTTTTCACAAAACTTAGCCAATACACGTTCAGTTATGCACTTCATAACCCGCTTAGGGTTAAATAAGGTTTATAATCTCTTGTCTTTATCGAATGCATTACAGCGATATGGCATAAAGGGTAACTAACTGTAACGGATTTTACCCGATTAGGTCGATTTTTTGAAACCTGCTACTCTCGCCGCAGTATAAGCCTATGAATGGCAAACAATTCAATTTTTCAATATTTTTGGGGGGAAAACACGTGACAAATAATAAGATCTTTTATAAAGAATTATTTTTGCTAAATTTAAACCATGCCCGTTCAGGTTTTGAAGCCCTGTCCGACCCTCTTGTTTTCTAGTGTTCAATCCAAACGCCGCAACTTTTGAGATATTTTGATGAATCGGATCACATTTTCGATGACCTCCGGTCCTCATTTTGAAGAGTCGAATGATACATAGGTTGTCTTAGGGTATTTGATTGTAGGCCGTGCCTTTATTTGGTTCTTTCAAATATTACTAAATCGATAATATTCCGGACACTTAAATCGTTTTGTATCCTTTTTTTGCAAACTAATTTGAAAAATAAAAAGAAGATCAAAGAGTTAACTTTAACTAACGATCTCCCTTGTTTCGTCTATTAAGCAATAAAATTACTTTAATTCAATTTCCGATAATAAGGAACAAATGGAGATGCTTGATCCTTTCTTCGAGATCATCCATTGCTTACGATCTGGTGCCATAATCGCCATTTTTTTTTCAATGCTTCGACTGCACTAATTCCCTCTCTAATGCAAATTCTCATAATAATTTTTCTAAGAATTTCCTACTAAAGAAAACCTTATTAATTTTTTCGTCAACTGCAAAGTAAGCTTTGGGTTTTTTTCTGCAGATTTTTACAGTTGGCAACACATATAGAGCACGTACAAAAAGAATCAAAACAATCTATATGTTGACAATTCTCGTTACTTTTTGATCAAAGCACTTATTGGGCAAATGCACAAAGGCGGAGGGGGAAGAAAATTATGTGTACAATGAAAGTTTTCAGTGACTGACTTTGCTAGTGTAACATACAATATGAAAATATGTAGGAAGACAAGTGTTAAGAACGAGGAATTATAAGAAGACGGAAGATATTACTTTAAAGAAAAGAATTGGATGTCAGCAAAAGCTACGCCCATCGACAGCGCTTTTTAATATGTAGTACGAACGATAATTCGTCGCTATACTTTTTCATATACTATTGAATAAATACATATTTGCAGACATTCCCTGAATCGAATTTTTACGCTTGGCAACTTGGCAACAGCATATAAATAGTTACGGGCGGACACTAGCAACTGCATTCATTTTCTTCAAGTTGGAATAAAATTAAACACAAATAGTGATTTTTCGTTTTTGATAAAAAAAAATAAATAAATATATTATAAAAACTTCCGCGCTTTAATAGCAGAAATCATTAAAAACCGAAAAGGAAAGGTATGTGTATTGTCTATATGGATATATAAAGATACGTACATTACTATATATGTTTATCTAGGAAAAATTGTATATAATTTATAAACACACGAATGCATATACATATGTTTTAAATGCGCATAACGGCTTAATGAAAACATAAACAACAGAAAACAAAATTAAATGAAATAAATGAGAATAGAAAACGAAAACGAATAAACTGAATATAAAAGCGAATGCACTTTCACTTTTTGTTTTTTTTTTTCTTTATAGCATTTCAACAAAACAACAAAAAAAACAACGAAATGTTGAAAAAAAAAAAAAAAAACATATACAAAGAGCGTATAAAGCATTCAAAGAGAAGACCGACCCCAAAAACTGTTCATAATCTTCATTATCGTATGTACATAGATATGTGTTTATGTATGTGTATTTTTGTATATGTTTTTAAACGACGTAGTCACATCAGTGCACTATCATCTAATGGTCTTACGAATTATGATTGAACAGCAATCTTGCAATTACTTCTACGGGTTCTTTCAAATCATTGATCTCCGCTGTCTATTTTTACATCGCATTTGCATTGTTTTTAAGGTTGAAATGAAAGAGTTCGAACTTTACACGAACGCCTGGTCTTACCTCGGAGAAGTTTGTTTTTTTTTTTTTTACTTTTTCACTCACTCAAGGCATAAAACGTACGCATATAAAGATAGTGGCTAGGAAAAATTATAAATCGAGTAGAGAGAGCGAGAGAGAAGGAGATAGAGATAGAGAGAGAGAGAGACAGAGAGAGAGAGAGATGGAGAAAGAGAGAGAAGGTTTAGTGTGTGTGTGTGTGTGTGTGTGTGTGTGTGTGTGTGTGTGTGTGTG
>NW_023998438.1:111901-170099 GCF_014805625.2 Glossina fuscipes | reverse complement strand
TGTGTGTGTGTGTGTGTGTGTGTGTGTGTGTGTGTGTGTGTGTGTGTTTGTGTAGCTTCGCCCTGAAGACAAGAACATCTTGGAGTGATGCAAAAGCTCCCATAATTATTCCAATTCTTTCGCTTCTTTCAACGACCAAAAAGCATTTGGGTTTTTTTTTTTTTGGTAGAAGCTACGAGTATGTGCTACTCCCGGTATTGGAGTATTGAACGATGTGTGTAAACTACAACGCAAACTATTAGTAAATTATAGTGAACTGTACTCTTATTTGCTCAATGAGACTGACCACCTACTTTTTTGCCCCGCATCCAAGATTTTATATTTCAATAATCTCTCTAAAAATGCGATCTATTTTCTCTACCTTCCTTAACATTTCTTTTACTAAAGCATACCACGCTAGATGTGGTTCATCACTAGCTTATACAATTTGAATTGTCATTTGCGACGACCTTTCCGGTTGCACTTTGTGTTTTGACATACACACCTCTCCGGCTAGGGTCACTCCTTATCTCTCTCTATCTCCACACTTCTTTCTATCAATCATCACATTACACCTACAAGCAACATCCCCTTCTATAATATAAACAAAAAAAAAAAAAAAATTCTCTATACATACATGTAGCCACACACATATTAATACGAATATATTAAATGAGACTTTAGCGGATAAAAGTGTTGTTATTGCTTTTATCTTTATCTCGTTTTTATTGCTTGAAAATACATTTAAACTAAAAAGCAATTAATATTTATTTATTTGATATCACGGTTAAGTTCCATTTTGATTTGATTAGTTTTGGATTATTTAACTTTCATTTTGTAGACAAATAGGAGAGAGAGAGAGAAAAGAAAACAAATAAAAAAGATTTTATTTCTTCGACAATTTTTACTGAAAATTTCATAATCACTTGATTTGGGAATTTTTTATTTTCCCCAAAAGTAAGTTGCTGTTGATTATTCAATCATACGAGTCATCTGCCTGCATTTGGTAAAAGTTGTAAAGTCACATTTTTCTTAATGTAAACTTTACTGTATGCGCACGTTGTGTTACCAAAATACTCAACTCAATCTTTTATTTTTACAAACTATCGATCAGAAACAGAAAAAAAAAAAACTAGTTAAAAATTGGTTAAAAACAAAATTCAAAATAAACAAAACGCGTTACATTTAAGTCATCAGTCAGTAAGAGTTGTAATGGTAAACGATGAAGAGGAAAATGTTTGTGGAATGTAGCCTTAGCATGCATAGGCATCTTTCGTTTTTAATGACCAGTCATTTACGGAATATCCCTTATGCATGCACACACACAACGATAATGAGAAAAAATCGCAGACGCACAAGGTGCACGTGTTAATGGCACGGTCCGATTTAATCTATGAAGATCCCTTACACACATTTTGGACTGCAAAAAAGCAAGGAATACTTATCTACTCTTTTTACCATTACCTGAATCAATTATAAACTGTCTGTCCATCTCACCATCCCACAGATTGAGATATATTTTTGAGACTCTATTGTTCAAGGCCTATCGAAACCTATCGAAAATGAGTTGGATGGGAGCGTTTTAATGATCTCTGCTGATAATACTGTATTCAAAAAGTAAGACCAATATTCAAAATTTCGACCCACCGTATTCACCTGATTTAGCCCAAATGGGTATTTTCTAAGATCAACAGACCACTCCGGGAATAATGTTTTTTCACTCGATTGAAGAGTCAGAAAGCTGTGAAGCTCACTACGCAAATCGATTATAATATAATAAATTGTTCGCAGATTGTAAAAAATCTGTGTATCGTATCTGATGGCCACGAAAGAAGTTTGGAGTAATAAACAGATTTAAAAAAAAATAAAATGAAATTGGTCTTACTTTTTGAACACAATGGTAGAATAACGCAGCAGCCTTTGTATGAAAAAATTTTAAAAATGTGAATATTTCTCGATAGAAATCGGCAAAATATAGTATTTCGGCGTAATAAATAAATGTCTAAGAATTTGAATCGGATGAGACAATTTCGTGAACATTCTCTTATATAAACGCTTTTATCCAAAATTATCCCTCATATGACAGCGAACTCTCTATTTTGGTGTTTTGTGATGGACTTACTTCTAGAATAATAGAATATTATTTTTTTTTTTTTTAGCACGACCACTCAGGACATATCCTTTGCACGTATAACACGATGATGGTGAGAAATAAATAGAGGTAGCCACAGCCTTGTGAATGTCTGCTGAGCGCTAGCTGTAGCTACAACCAAAGTAAGTACTACACTGAAATTTGAGCCCGCAACCACTAACATGGTAATCGTGATTCTTACCTATCCCGGTACTCGTATGCTCGCATGAATTTACTTTGCTAAATCATTACAACGGAGATCTACTCCCCGCGTTCGGATTGGTTCTCGATTCGTTCTTATGAATAAGTTTTAATTTCTGATCTTTTATGAAGAAAGCAGGTAAAGAAGAATAAGTTCTTTGGCAAAAAAAAAAAAAAAAACGAAAAGACAACTACGAATATCGTAACTAGGCAAGGCCGATTCCTAGATACCCTACACTATATTCATTTTTCGTGATAAAATATCAACAAGTACACTTTGTTTTCATGTAAAGACACGCTTGCTATGCAAGCCCTTACATAGCGTAGAGTTGCCTAAAAGTTGAGCTAACGTGGTCTAAATTTAACAAAATTATACTTGTCACTAAAGAAAGTATTATTTTTTTCCCCATTTTTGTTATGAAGTACTAAAAATAAGACTTTATTACCGCGAAAAGACTTATTGTTCATGAGTATTGTTACAGGTAACGTGATGCAAAGAATAGATCCACTTGATCCAAATATAGTGCAGTATGATATATTAGTTTCTTTATCGAATTGCTGTTATGGGTGGGATATTAAAGTTCTTCAATTCCCAGCTCGATAAGCCTTAACTCAATTACGATTAACGCGTAGTCGCAAGTCGCAATTATAGTGAATATACGATCGGTGAAAGAATGAAACTTATCGCAAAGTCCTTACTTTTTATTTCTATGATCTTCATCACACTTTTAAGGGGAATTCTCGAAGTGAGCGGACATTAAAAAGAAAGGTTGAGCGTCGAGCAGAAGAAACAAAGGACCGTATTTATAAAAGAGTTCTTACTTTTACAGGCTAAGGGAGAGATAAAAGCTTCGATGATATCGTCGCAATCAGTTGTCAGGTATAAGTTAAACGAAAATAAGATGGCAAACGAAGCCTTAAAGTCGACTATTAACGATTAGTTATCACTTCACGTACTTTAGTGTATATTAAAACATGTGCATTTTTTTATATAACGGCTTTTTTAAACTTGAGCGCGATGTGGAGAATCATCGTGAAATTAGTTCAATTCAATCTATTTTCATTACAGTTCCTCGTTCATCAAAATATCTGAATACAGAGATGCATACATCGAATAGAGAAACAATCTCAAATTTATCCATGAAATCAAAGCGAATCACTTGGTATAATGATAAGAATTATAATAAGAGAATTTCAAAACGTTCCTGGCGCCGCCTATAATGGCACAAGTAGTAACTTGATTGTAGCGCTTGGTACAAAAATTTGAAAAAAATCATAATGAGTTTAAATGCCAAGTTGCGATTCATACTATCGAGCTAGCTCACATGATAGACCACAAGGACGATGCGGTTGTACCGATCGTACCAAATATTTTACATTCATAAGCTTTCGAACGCCGCGAAGTCATTACTCGTCCAAAGTTACTCAATAAAGAGAATCCATAAACGAAAATTGAAAATTACGATAACGAGAACTGTGAACCGACTTAAACCTCTTTTTTCTTATAATCGCAACAAGCAACAGCAATAAGTTGAATGAGTTGAATTAATAATCAGTTCAGGGGAATTTTTACACCCATCACCAAAGGATGAGGAAGGAATATATATCCATTTTGTCAAAACGTTTGCAATGTCCAAAAGAAAGCCTCAGAAACCGCATAAAGTGTATATATATTCTTGGTAAGTATCAAATTCCGAATCGAACGTTTGTTTTGAATATGCCCGTCGGTCCATCTGTTGTAAACATTCTAATGGCAGCAAAGTTAAACCATCGGCTTCAAATTTGGCAAAAACGATTGAAGTTCCCGATTAATTTAGGAAGTGGGCGAAATCGATCGGAGGCCTACACGCCTACAGTACTATGTAAACTTACTTCTATTTTTCTGCTTACTCAGAAGGTGCAATATTTAAATGTACGCAGATTTTCATATATAATTGATGGGCGATGCTGTAGTACTTGCATAAAAATGGGAAAATTGACCACGCCTACTTAATGTTAAAGTTTATCAAAATTAAATTTTTTTTCCATGCCTTTACAACGCGCAGAATCAAGCTTCCAAAAATCTCATTAAGTATATAAAAGCTTTGGCCAGTTCCAAATTCGGAAAACGCCTGAGCATATCTGTCTGTCCGTCCGTGCAACGTCTGTTGTAAATTTCCCCTGGTATTGAAAATGGGTCAGATCGGTCGAAGGATACAGTATCACGTAAACTGAGACCAACTCTTTTTCTCAAAAGGAATAAAAGATTGATTTTTCCCTCATTGCTCATAAATTGCAGCAGATAAACGTAGAAAAATTTGAATGCATGTTGTATGGGCCTGGACAGAGAATGGGAAAATTGACGACGCCTACCCAATGTTACAGTTTCTCAAATATAAATTTGCTTTTGTACCCTTATAACTTGCAGAACCAACTTTCAAAAAGTGAAGATATCACCCACCCACTAATTTGCAAAAGAATTTGAAAATAACCCAAACCAGTCAAAAGAAGCCCTAACAATAACCGCATGCCTATGCAACAAAGACTGTGAACAATTTTAGTGTCTGTGCTTGCTTGCTTGTTGCTCATAATGTATAACACATTCACAATGTAAATTTTCGCTTTTATTCTGAAAATGGGAACAATAAGCCGCGTTCGAGAATGAAAGTTTAGATCTTTTTTTTAGTCTTTTCTAGGATTATGGTTTGTGCCCATAAAAGACTTGCTCACGACCGAATATAAGTTTTTTCATTGTTTAATTATACACAAATCTCCATTCACTTGTAGTCCCTGCAGCAATTTTTTTGAGAGAGCAATAATTATTTCGTAAATGCTATCACATTAAGGTCTCAATTTTAGGATAAAAGAAGTCATTGAAATCTTCGCATACAGAGCTTTCGGTATTGAATCAATTACGAGTTGAAGGTTATTTTAATAGTTGATAGTCTTATAAGATCTGTTCAAATATTTGTTTTGAAATAAATTTTTGTTTTTTTCCCAAAATTGATCAGAAAAACTTGCATTAAAGTAAATGCATATAAGTTTACAGCAGTTTTCCTTAATATGGCTTGTACGCCTTATACGAGCATGTATGTATGAATGATTGTGTTTGTTGGTATGTGTGTGTGTGTGTGTGTGTGTGTATGCATGCCTGCGTGCATTCATGCATTTGTATTGCAAGAGTTTACACACTCCATTATTATTATAATCCCAGGAGTACAGTTAATCATAAGTGCTATTATATATCGAAACTCATACACTTGCATATAATTGTCTGGTAATAATTGACGCTGAATAAATTGGTATCTTATGTGTTATTGAATATTGTTGTTGTAATTTGTTTTTATTATTATTCTTGTTGTTGTTGCTGCTATTGCTGTTGCTGTTGTTCTTATTGTAATCTAACATGCACAAGTGGTTTTTTCCTTTTTGTTTTTCTTTATTTTTTTTTTTTGTTTTTTTTTTTTTTTTGTTTGTCTTTCATTTCATATTTTGTGGGTTCGCACACTCATTCCACCTGTGCCCCGTACAGACAATATAATCAGCTTTTCGCAGATTGGTATACAATAAAATCGAACAACAAATAAATATATTGAAGAAACTTCAGAGCCAGTCGGTCTACCTGTGTTTTCTGTGCTGTCTTTTCTTGCACTTACTTACTTATAATCAACAATTCAATTGAGTGCTTGACTGGCTCGGTTGTTTGTTATACGTTTTCCTAACTGCCTGACTGTCTGACTGTTCGACTAGCTGACTAGATGGTTGACTGTATGGCCGTTTGGCTGGCAGGCTAGCTAGGTGACTAGCTGGCTGCTTGGCTGCCGACACAACAAGATAAGACGACGTTAAATGCTTTTTACAGATTGATTATGTGGTTTTATGGCTTTATTGAATTATTGTCTTGTATGCAAATTGGGTTAAATAAGTTGCAACTTGTTTTTGTTGTTCTAGCTGCAGCACTACAATACATATTATATTGTTGTTGCTATCATTATGTTTACCATCTATTTGCCACTGCATCGATCTGCACTTAGTTTGCAGTTTATTATTATTATTGCCTTTGAAAAGTTGGAAAATTATGCTTTCATTAAAAAGTCCTATATAAACTATAATATATATATCAAAAGTGCATATGCATTTGCCATTACAGGGACAACATTATTAACACTTTCTTATATAAATTAATATAAATAAAATGGCAAATAATAAGCCGCCTACTCTACGCATGAATAGTTACAATTGAATTTAATATCAATTGCATGCCTTTTTATACCCTACACCACTTGCGGTACATGGTATATCAAGTTAGTGCGGACATATGTAACACCCAGAAGGGCTTGACATAGACCCATCCTATATTATACCGATTGATAGAGAATCGTCGATCGATCTAAAGCTATCCCTCCCTCTTTCTGCCTGTCTATGCCTTTTTGTGTTCATAGCCCCAAGGACGAGCGCTGTTGAAAATGATTCAGAACGATTAACTTTTACGACCACGCTTCATATAACGTCCCATTCTGAAAAGTTTTTATATGGAAAAAAGGGCAATTTTCGAAATTTCGCGGCAAAAGTGAATAAGTAGTAGTATTTCGGCATTCTAAATTGGATCGACTAGGACAATTTTTTTTAAGTCCCTTTCATATAACCTGCGGAAACCATAGCTTTATATGATAAAAAAGTCGAATTTACAATATTTCATGGTGAAAATTTGCTTACAGCAGCAAATGGATGAAGAACTCTACCTAATCGAATTGTTTTTCGCTTTGACTTGCTTAATGCTTGACCCCTCCCGCAATTAGCAAAAATTTATAAAGATTTCAGTTTACATTTTCAAATTATTTATTTTTTAATAATATCTCGTTATAATTCGGCCATAATTAGGAGAAATAAGGCCGAGTATATAATATATCACTCAATGAGTTTGTAGGATAAACAAAATGCTGGATGACTAATGACAAATTTATATATTGGCAAAACTTTGAACGATTTACGTCAAAATTTCATGACATTTCTACCTTTAGGTTAGATTAAATTAGTCGATAGTGGGGATATCTTTGCCGCATCGTTTGAGCTTCTCGAACATGCTGCTCGATGTTATCAAATGGTACGAAATTACGATTTAACGTACATAATACTACGTAAGAATGTTCTTTTGTTGTTTGCGGTTTTTTCCGAAATATTTTTGAGGTTAAGTTCGATTCAGTAAATTTTTATTTTTAGAGTAGTATCGATTCTATTTACGATTTTTGGAAGTCCTCTTTACACATGAATGAATTAATTATGGGAAACTCTATTTCCGGAACTGTAGATGAATAAGTAAGAATTGTGACTAACAAGTCCAAGATTCTCGGACTCATATCTCAGTGCAGTAGAGAATGGGCCATGCAACTACTAGGCTATGGCCACTCCCTATCTGTTTCTTTTTCCTCACATCTTTTTCTTTCAAGGTACAACAGTCACAAGATCCGAATATACCCTTAAGTTTATCAAACGTGACTTCGGCAACGATACAATGCAATATTCAACCGATATATCAATATATGGATCGTACCGCATATTTATGCAAATGAATATCGTTTAAAAGCTATTGGAAGGGATTGAAAAAGTTTTCCGATTTCATTTTACCAACTTTAATTTCGACCTCTTAGTAGACCAGTACTACAATGCGTAGGCAATCCGTGCCGCGGCCTAGAAGATCTGCTGTATTCGCCCGCGCCAGTAGCGCTCCAGTTTTTGGATTCTTATGTGCAGAGCACCACACCACATGGTTCAGATGGCCTCACATTCACATAGAATACGATGAGACATCTCATTCGTCTCCTGCTAGAATCTGCATGAATCGGTCTGTGTCGGACATTTACATGTTTTTCGTATGGTACCTAAAAGAACTATGACCCGCGTAGAAGCCTGTAACGAAAGGTAAGTCGCTTCTTCTTAGTTTCGGTGGTCCATGTTATATACCGAAAGATTTTGTAAATCCCTTTGGTAATCCGATTTTTCCTTTACCCATTGCGATGGCTGCCTATTAAACTGACTCCTTCGTAAGCCACAGGAAGGGTACAGGACCTATCATGGTACCTCGGGCTCTCCTTTTAGCTACACAGTCAGCTCTCAGCAGACCTCACGAGACGAATATGTAGAATTTTAGTTGAGTACTGGAAGTAGAGCGTTTAGCACCACAATAACTTTATACATCATGTCTCTAACAAGCTTTTAAGAAATCTAAAGTTGAACTTTAATCTATTTAACTCGTCACCTATCTAACTAACAAATCTATGCTAATTTTAATAAGTCAAAAATGTAAAAACGTAGAGATTATCTACCGAGCGTACGTTCTTGGATATATTTAAAATAATTACATATTTCGTTTCTATACAGGTTAGATGACCATGGTCTCCTTTATCCTTTATTTTCAACTCTTAGTAGAAAATTTAATAACAAAAAAAAAAGGTAACGAAAAAGCTGAATAACAAAAACGCAACGCATTGAAGTGCAAGCGAATACAAAACGTTAGTAAACGTAAGAAGGAGAATATGGTGGGCATGACCTGAATGAATGAAATTTATTTACGATATATAACGATTGTAGGTTTATAACGTAGAAAATTAAAATTGTACTTTTGCATTATATAAATTTTTAGCAGCATTTTACAATCATATTTACACATAGCTACCAATGCTGTATTTATTCATTACAAGTGGATTAAGTATAGTATAATACCCATAAAGAAGTCAAGCGAACGATTGTAAAGCAAATTACTTCATCAGAAGACTGTGAATAATCACTTGACTCAGAAACTGTTGCATTGAAAGCCAACTTCACATAGCGTAAAAGCAGAAAAATCTACATTACACCAACAACTTTATGGAGCGTACAATGATCATAGAGTAGGTATAGCAACAGTCAAAGTGAACAGAATTTTTCGATAGAAAAGGAGAAAATTTTCACATAAAGATGTAACTTGATATTAGAGGCAAAGCAAGTAAAACGAGATATCTCAAAAAGCAAGCCAAAGGCACTTTTTTCCATGTCATTCGTCCATCCATCCACATCACAAACCTGTTCACGATATAACAGTAGCATTCAACTGGGATGCGTTATTTCATGCTCGTTACTTACCACGCTTATATCCTCTCGTTTACCGCCAGTATGCACCACGAGCCACACAATTGTTAACCAATGATTTGGTTCGCCCAAATATATGAAAAGACTCGATTCGATTTGCCGCAAAAATGCAAGACCTTTAGAGGCGTGGCCCGACAAACTGTCAGACAGGCGTGAAAAACGTCTACCAATACTTCGATTGAAATATCCTATCACTTGCATACAATTAACGAGTTGCCTGCGTGTCCAAATTTTTTTCTTCTAGTCTAAGAATTTATTTCATTACTCTAAACAAATTGCAAAACGCATGTTAATTATATCTATACAATGATTCCAATTTCATATTTCCATCTCTATGTGATAACAGCATGATGTCTGTAAATCGTTCTTGCCCCTTTGAATAACGAACTACTGATTTTATTATTATTAAGTGCCACTTGAAGAGAATCGGAGGTTGTAGAGAAGGACACACGTGGGGAAGTTTTAAAATTTTTTTCTCACAGAGTTTCCACGGAACGTTACAGCTAAAAGAAGTACACGTGCTTCATCCTTATGGAAACAAATGGATAAATGAAACTTAGTTACCGAACGAACGGTGTCCTACCCTACCCCGGTTTCTCCTATTGCAAGCCATGGGCTAAACGAGACCATAGAGAAAATAACAGTTTTCCATTTAGTATTATTGAGTTATTCAGTGCATACTGACAGTGCATGCAGACATTAACGAAAGCGCAAAATTGCAATTACGGCATTCATTATTTTCGTTTGCATTCGCTGATTGCCAGGCAAAAAAAAAAAGAGGATTTTTCTGTGCCGCATCGTGAGTGGCGACAAAAGCTGGATCTATTACGACAAAAACAAATGGGAAAAGTCGTAAGTTAGTTAAGAGAAGCCATCCACATCAACATCGAAGCGGAGTAATAATGGTTACAAAGTCTTGTTGTGCGCACGCAATCAGCGAGGTGTGCAGTGTATTACGAGCTGCTAATACCGAATGAAACTGTTTCTGCAGATGTCTACCGACGTGAATTGAATAAATTTTATAAGGCATTATTACAAAAAGTACCAGCAATAAAGGTTAATAGGCGCAAAGTTATCGTGTTACAACGCTCACCCGCACATTGCAAGAGTTGTCAAAGATACACTGTCGTAACTCGAATGAAAAGTTCCGGCGCACACAGCTTCGAAATGCGAAATGTCGCTGCCTGATCGCTCTAGAATATCTGGAAGTGCTTTCATATAGACCAATGCCACAAGTCAAAGAAAGCTTGCTTTACTCGGTCCTATATTTAAGCAAATTTCTACCATTGTTTTACGTAAGAGTCTCAGAGCTCTAGGAAAAACTTGCTAAGCAAGGCAATAAATTGCGATACCATACCAGAAGACAAGAGACAAGAGAATCGTGCGGTTGTTTACAGCAGGCAGAAAGGAAAATTCTTAAGAGATAAAAAAAAATATTCTCTTGATAATAAATTTAATTCGATTTTTCCGCTTTGGAAAGATTTTTGTCCCATTGCTCTTACAGACGGTTGTTGAGATAAGTGATCGACAAACGAAAGTGTTCCAAACGGATCAATAAAATCAGTATAACCGCAACACAGCACCGTCCAGATGGTTGTTAAAAATAAAATAATAAAAAAAAACAGAATCCTCCGTAACGGAAGTAACGCCCTTATATTACGCATCTGTTGGCAAAAAATTTTATGCTATTACATACGTTATGGATCAGGGCTCATTGTCATACAAATGAATGCAAATCTATTATCTGCAACTTAATGAAAATGCATGCGTTCGACAACTGCATAAATATGTACTTTTGTCCCCTTTGAGAAAATATGCAAAAAAAATAAAAAAAAAAACGAAAAAAAATAAAAAAGAAAACGTAAAAATAAATAAAAGTAAAAATGAAACAAACAGAAACGTGTTCACACACAACCAACTAGCAAATAAAACTAAACAGAAACAGTAGCGCGAATTAAAATACGTGAACTGACAAAACAAAAACAAAAAAAAAGAATTAAAAATTAAAAGTTATGCAAATATTTATGGATTTTGTTTAGATCTCACAAATGAAATTCAATACAAAAAGAAAATAAACAACAATAGCAATAAGAGGAATAATAGTAACAATAATAATAATAATAATAATAATAATAATGATAATAACAACAACAATCAACATCGACGGCAATAGCAAGGCCCATTGAAAGTACGTTAACGTTATCGTTACTTTACGCTTTAATTGAAATGACAACTAAAGCAAGAGCAACAATGTTGCTAACGAAAAAAACAAAACAAAAAAAAATTGTTTATGGAGGAAAAATATGCGGAAATCTTTCTATCAGTGTACGTAAGTGTGTATCATATATGTGACATTTAACATGTTTTGTAGTAAAACAATAATAATAACAACACCAGCATTTAATATGTTACCCGCACAAGGCATTTGTACGTAAATCGTTGCTCAATTTTTTTTTTTTTTTTTTTTTTTTTTTTTTGCGTTTTGAATGCCACCGTAATATTAAAACGCATTACTTTAGCTTGATGCACATACTTTGCACATACATTGACTTGTTTTTGTTTTTATTGTTGCTTATAATCGTGTTTTATTAAAGAAAACGAAAAAGAAAAAAAAAATGTCACACAAAAAAAAAAAAGACACAAACACAGATATCAACGAGAAAATACAAGTTTTTATTACAACAAATACAATAATTGAGAAAAAATATGGAAAAGTTAATAAGAGAGTATATCTATGATATTTTTGCTACAGAATGATAAGCGGATATGCAAAATATGAAACTTTTATACCGACAACAACAAATAATAAGTTGAGCGAATCAATAATCAATTCACAGGCATTTTCATATCCTTCCCCAATAGATGAGTGGCACATTTATTTTGTCGACACGTTTGCAACGCCCAGAAAGAAGATTCGGCGACTTTACATCACCATCTAATTCTGAAGCGATTTGAAGTTGTCTGTCTGTCCAACTATTGTAAACCATCTCATTCGCCGCAATATTGAAGCTATCCACTTTAAATAGTGCAGAAACGATAGATGTTCTTGCACGCAAGCTAAAATGAGCCAACTCGGACAAAGTACACGCCCGCAGCATTACGTCAACTTAGAATGCCTCGGTTATTCAAAAAGAATGAAAAATTCATTTTCCGCAACATATAAATGTACAAAGATTTGAACGTATATTCGATGGACGAGGCTGTAGTACTTGTTCAAAAATGAGAAAAATTGATCACACCTGCCCAATACTATAATGTGCCCAAAAGAAAATGTGTTTTTTTTTCAATACCTTTGAAACACACAGTAAAGTATATAAGTTCTAAACGATCTCAAATTGGAAAAGCGCCCAAGTATGGCGGTTGGTCCGTTTGCCCAGCTGTGTAGTATCTGGGGTAAATACTCTCTCCCTCGCCTATAGGCAAAAGACTTTGCAGATAAGCCAAACGCGCAGAAGGACACGCGTACAACGCTCACATCCCTATGCAACAAGAACGGTGAATACCTTTGCTTTTCGTATTTTTTTACTTGTTACTCATATAGCACAACACAAACACCATACAAATTTCTGGTTTTATCACATCAGTCGCGCGAACCTATTATCATAGAATGTGAAAGTTCTTTTCCTTTTTTTTAGAAAAGATTCGGTCACGCCCGAATATAATTCTCTTATTTGTCTTGAAGGATTGATTAAATTTTTACTGTTATAGAAAGCGAATCGCGTTATTAGCTTTAGATCCGGACTTAGGACAAAGTTTAGGCCATTTGACATAGTATGAAGCGGAGCGATATAGTTATCTATTAATTGCACAATGCATTTTCAGTTCACAAACCAAAGCCAAAACTTAGGATGGATAGACCATATATGGAAAACAAAAATTGGTCCAAATCTCGATCAGAGATACCTTTTATTTACGTTTACTTTCGGAACCACAAAATGGATGAGCCGAACGATGAAAATTTTTTTATCCCTCCTTTCATGAAAGAATATTTAAGTGCCGTCTTATGTGCGGAGAAGAAGGTAAAAGTTTCAAGTCGTAATTTTATTCGCTTGACATTAAATAATAAAAAGTCCTATATCGTTTTTGAATGTCTGAATCAGTAACCATGAGAGAATAACATTACCATTTAACTTGATCTTTTGAACTATTGGGCTGTTCGGAAAATCATTTCGTTTTTTTCCGAACAACGCATTTATTTGCATTTTTCCATCAAACCAAGTTCATATTTAAGACGCACTGTCTTGGTATATTTGATAGGTGGATATCGTAATGCTGGGCTCTTAAAATTTTATTTATTTCTGCACAAAAGTTTTGCTTTACTAAATGTGGAAAGTCAAAAGTAGTCCAAAATATGATTAAATGCATATGAAGGCCAGCGACATAACTGGTTCGCAAAATTGCGTTCTAGCGTTTTTACATCACTTTCTGAAAGGCCGATAGGAGCTAACAATGACAGCTCGGCAGATTGGTGAAGTTTTAAACCATAACCGCATGAGTAGCCGAATACGTAAGAACCGCGATCGCTAGATCAGTAGTCGCGAGTAGGGTTTTCTTTGGTTGTACCTATAGTGACTGCTCAGTCGGTTAAGCCACTAAACTTATCGATTGGCCGAACGCCTACTACGCTGCGACCGCTACGTCCCTTTTCTTCTGACTGTCAGTGCGTTAAAAGAATAGGGGGCATTCGGGCAGAGGAGGCATATTCAACTCTACTATTTTTCATAAAATATTTATGTACTCTAAAGAAATCGATTTTCGTTTTGGCCAAAAAAAAAACGAAATTGCTTTCCGAATCACCCAATAAATTACAACTGAATAGGACACAAACCGGCAGATGAACGGACATGACCGCAACAACTGCGGCTTTACTTCCTCACACTTATAAGCAATTTTTTAATCGTCCTTTATCTCTTCTTCTAGCGATCACTGAGCGCACAAAAATTGCTACATGTGCTGGTCGATTGATGGCTTGCTTTAAAGTCAACAATGTAAATTTCATTGAAGCTCCCTTCTGAGTCTTACAAATGTTTTATTAAAATGGACAAATCCTCAAAATCTCTACACAGACCGGCAAACTGGCGATCATCTGCAAAATTTTGTCAAAGCAACAATAGCAGTTTTCTTATCATATGGATTCAAATTTAATCCCTTTGTTCCTTAACGTTTTACCCAAATTGACATTTTTGCGGACTTCGTTTTTAATCGCTTTTTTTACACGTAACGTTTACTGGGTCTAACACATTAACTAAGATACTCGTATCAATACACATTCACGTTATTTGCAATAAATATTTGAAGTCCGTTTAACCAACTACTAGCTCATGTTGTGATTACGATTTCAAAATATTGTCCAGTCGAATATTCTTTTAATCGCTTTCTTTTCCGAGCAACGCTTACTCGGTCTAGTACATTAACTAAGGTACTTGTATGCGTATATGCCCACAACATTATGCAACAAACATTTGAAATCCATTTAAGCCGCTATTCGTTCATACCGTGATTACGATCTCAAAGTACTGTAGAGTCAAATGTTCTTTTGTTGCTTTCGTTAATTTCGGAAATTAACCATAATTACTAGTTTATAAATTCAAAAAACCCCTGTTTCTATACAACAGATACATTTTTATAGGACTAAATCACTCATTATCCCCTACCACCCATTTAACGACAAGCGAGCCAAAGGGAGCGTTTCAAGATGATGAACACACGATTGTTCGATATTTGGGCATAACTAAAGATATAAAGCTTGACCGCTAGACAGTAAACATATCAAATTGAAAAATACCGAGATCATAAAATGTCGCGCAATATAACCCAATGAAACTTTATTGAACATAACCTCACATAATCAAATGTGCTTTCAATGTCTTACGCAACACTGCGATGATTTAGTTTAATAAAATTGTTTTCCCCTGAAACTAATGTCCACCCTCTTAACGCCTATAACCTAATTACGCTTTCATAGTAAGAGAAATTTTGTTGCGAATATTTCCACTGAAGAAACAATTGGAAATAATGCATCAAGAACAAGATATTAAAAATCATCCATTGATCAAGAACAAGAACTTACATTTCATAAACGATATTGCGGAGCGATATGTGTGAACATTTTATTGTGGCTATCAACTTTACCAAGTTATAAATATCGATTGAATTTTTTATTATCATATATTAGAATTTTATTCACTTTATTGCACGTTTATGTTATATTCACGTTGACCCCGTAATCAATTTTTCGAAAAAACTTGAATTTATGTAAAATGAAATTAAAACCAATTAGCACATGAAATAATAATTATTCGCAGAGTTTTTTGCACATACGGTAAAAAATTTTTGATTTTTTATACTTATTGCTAATAATAATCGCAATGGTAACGCAAGCCAATGAGAGGGCGGTATATGGACCATGTATCCGATAATAACTATGCAAGCCAACAAGAGAACGATGTTTGCACAATATATCTGATAATGATTGCAATGCTAACGTAAGCCAATAAAAGAGCGGTTTGTGGACAATATATCGAATATAGAAAAGTCATAGCTTGAGGGCAATAAAAAACGTAGTCTTAACTGAAACATTCACGTAGATCAAAATTTCTTCATCTTACTTGGGAATGGGCGAAGGTAGACCCATAACACTTACGATATAAGTGATTTTGCCGTTTTCTTTATCAATATAATATGCTTCGGATATCCAGGGGACTTAAGTCTTATCGTCTAACAAATGATATGAACAAAAATCTTATATACATTATATGAGAGAGAAATCTGGAAGGACTAAGCGAATGTAATACAAAAATAAAAAAATGTGTTTTTTTGCATCATAGTCCCGAGAGAGACAGAGAGAGAGAGAGATTTTTTTTATCTATCGGAAACAAGTGAATGTAGAACCGATTTCTACTTTATTTCGTCAAGGCTTCAATCGATAATCATCTCTGGATGTTACAAAAGAAATGATAGATCTCGTATGCTTTTCTTCTTTGAGGTTAGGTGTAATAATCAATATTATTTACAAATTTTTTTGCCTATGAAGTGAAATCAAAGACTGGTTGGTTAGTTAATGGAGAGTAAGCCAAGGTACTCTAGCAACAGGTAAAGAAACTCATATACACAGGCATACGTAAGCATATGTTTTGTGCTAACTATGCAATTAAATACATGAACAGCCACACACACACACATATAAGTCTATATATTGCAGTATGCGCATACTTGAACAATTTGAATGAGGGCGGTAATGTTTTCAATTTTTTTTTTTTTTTTTTTTTTTTGTGTTACAAACAAAGTTGCCACTAATGAGCAAACAGCGCTAATAGTTAGCAAAGCATAGGCAGGTAGTAGGTAGACATGGGCAAATGAAAGTTAAAAATAGCTAAGTTTTTATGACAATTATGAATAATGGATTTAAGGTAATTGGAACGCATAAACACACTCGCACACACACACACACACACACACACATATGCATATATAGCTTTAATCAAGTGAAGTAAAAATTACTTTATATTAGACCGAGTACCAAGTGGGTGTTTGGAGATTGAAACGATTATTTTATGATTTATTTTAGATATATCCTTGAAAAGTTAGCAAAAACAAGACTAACCGGCAACTTTAAGCCAGTTATGATAAATAATAACTTATACGCTGACCAAATTATGAGCAATTTTTTTGCATATTATTGGCACCTTAAGTGTGTGTGAGCGTGTAAATTAAACCTTAAATAAATTTTTCTTTCGTATGACATGTTAAAGGAAAAAATCCATTAATGTCCTATGTATAAAGTTAAAACAAATATATGTTAAGACTTTTGTTTCATTATCGAATGCACATCATCACATATTAATCCAATGAAAGGATGCAAGAGTGCATAAAGTTAATAACAAGATAAAATTTTAGTTAGTTTCCGTAGTTAATTGTTGCAAATTGAATTTTTTCGTTTACAGCAAAAGAACGTAATTACGTTCCTTTATAAGCTTACACGCTTATACAAGCGCAATAAGTCATAAGGGAGCAAAATGACAAAATAGCAATTGCCAGAAAGGAGAACATATGGTAGTAGTTTAAGAAGACAGATCAGTGCAGTACAGGCATGTATGAGCATGTATATATATATATATATATATATATATATATATATATGTGCGCATGTGTATGTGTGTGTTTGTAAGCCGAATAACAAGAGCAAAACAAAACAAAAATTGTATTAAAAGTAAACCAAATCTATGCATTTGTAAGCACAAGCATGTATGCCATCATGTCATGAAAACATGAGTGAGTGCATGCATACACACACACATAAGCTTGATTTCCAATCTCTTTGTGAACAAAATGTTTACCTTGTAAATATTTAAAATTCCATACAACACTTTTGGCAGCACATAGCATTTTACACACACACACACACACACACAAACACATGGTGGATATGCATAAAAAGATTTACGATAACGGCCGGTGTCGGCCGGCTAAAGGTAAACATTCACACAACAAACATTCGCACACAAACGTACATGAATGGTTTGACATGCATTATGTCTTCAATAAAAAAGAAATGAATGACTTAAGTTTAACACTATCTGAGCATTAGTGTTAAAGAAAAATAAGAAAGCAATTATTTTCGCAAATTGAAACGAATGTGTTGTCAGCTAAACACTTGTTAACTTGATTGCTTTCTTCATATTCACTGCATAGCACGTCTTTGATTTCTCATATGTTCGTAATCTTTACAAAAAAAAAAAAAGTATTATTATTATTATTGTAATTTTAGACTAATGAAATAAATTCTTAGACTAAAAAAAAAGACATTGAGCACTAGCAGTACAGGTTATCGGCTCTAATATAAATAAATGTACATTAGATAATGAGCTTAGTAGTATTAATAAAGTAATATATTGAACTTATATTCGGTTCTGAAGTTGATTTTAGAATGACCAAAGGGTTAGTCGCTCCAAATGCAATAGCCAAGGAAAACTTAAGGCAGTCGCAGAGAATGTGCTTCATGGTGAGAGTTTGCCCACAACTGCGGATTGGGGAGGAAGACTTCTTCAAGATCCATTGGTGAGTTGCAATTGTATGACCAAGGCGAATTCTCGAAAATGTTTGGATCTTGGTTTCCTCAACGTTTGTTGGATATAAAGGTAGAATTAATTAAGGGTTAATGAAAGAGTAGTGTTGATGATGGTATTGTAAACTTCCTTCTGCAATTTTCACTTCAACATTTCTCCCAATGTATCTTTGAAGATCCAACTTTTCCATGACGTCATCCATAAAAAAGTAAATTTTTGATTTGTGTAAATAGCGCAATTCATTTATCTGTCTGTCTGTCTGCACACTAAAATCATTATATGAGGCTTTAAATGGGTCCATGAACCAAGAATTGTGGTATTGGCTTTTTCATTATAGGTTTTATTAAATTACTTATGACAATTAATTAGATCGGTACTTGCGTCCACACAAGATTAAAAAAGTGATAGAGTTTCATCTGTGTTCGTCCAATTATTAACCCAGTATCATATTTTTAATTTAAACTAAGTGCATAAATGAAGTGCATCTGTGTGCAGAGTGCTGCCAAGTTGCAGAAAAGCATACTTTGAATTATATCTACGGCTTAAAGTCGGCAAACTAATCGCCGCTTTAAGGCGCCTAAGCTACTGATGACTATTGAAAAATTTGATTCATATTCAATATAAATTCTTTCTTGCTAATTTGCATAATTAAGTGTGAAGTGCTGCCAAGCTGCATTTGTATGCTATATAAGAGTGAATGTCATTCCATCTTCCATCCAATCTAGTGGCATATAAAGCTGTGCGATGCTCTAGCTAGCTGCAGCACCAGACCAATTCATTTCCTTTTCTACCGTTTTCCTAGTTGTTTCCAAATTGCAATTTGAAATTAAACTACAAGTTAAAAAAATTTAACTCTTAGTTAAATTATTAAAAGTTAAATAAATTTAACTCTTAGTTAACAGTGAATTCAGTTCAATACATTCAGTGCGATTCTATTACAATTTCTACTATTACTTCGACTTAACTTGTAATTTAACTTGTAATTAACTATTTACTGGCAGATTAACTAAAGGAAAACAACTGATGACAACAATCGTATGGCTGATATAAAAGAATAAGAAAATTTGTGGGAAATTACTCATAACCGAAATCAATCACAGTAATCTACCTGACAGTTAGTAAACTATAATTTAGTTTATAGTTAAGAGAGGCTGTTAAGAAATCTGTATGTCATTGCGATTGAACACATTGAATACTGCCCCGTTGCTAAAACTGTAATAACATTTTCGCAACTCCATCACGCAACGAGAAAATGAAATGACAAACGAATTCTTGTCGCAAGTTCCATTAAGTAAAATTTAAAATATAAATCGACAGGTTTTCTCAATATAACACAGCCGAAGACTAGAAAAATACGTAATAAAATGATGAGGAGATTATTATAGATTCCCGGGACAAATAGACTGTGTGGCCAGAGCCTTTAAATAATTTTTGCAATTTTGACCACGAAAATATATCAAAATTTTGATTCAGTTCAATGACGAGTGCCTAGAACAGATTCTTTTGAATCTCAATTCACGTAGGCGCCTCTATCAAGTCGACTTAGTCAATTTCACGTAAGCGCCTTTATTGCAATGAAGGGCGATTCATGTTACTGTCTGCCCAATGCCAATGCCCGAGTGATTTTGAATAAGTAAAGAGCTTAAAGGTTCAGTCTCCGAAGTCGAGTGCAAAAAATTTTCATCCAAAAACATTGTGACTACATTGATCTCCACTGACGATGATTTATGCGTGTATGCAAAATTTTTTTTTTTTTACTCGGGGTATCTTTGCAGGGAATATACTAGGAAGTGGGTGCAATCTAATGTATGGATACCTGATGGGTAAATGTTATGCATTTATCGACGCAGAAATATCTGCTTAGTAGTCGTGACTATCACCTATTCGGCCAAGCGCGGATGCCCGGAGCAAAGGATTTTTATACCGAAAATATATACATGAAAATGTAATCCTTTGATCCCTGCACAAAACACTGGGCATTCCATCTGTAGGGCAACCCTTCAAGGATATAATCATATAATGCTTTTGTTAATGGACACATAAACAGATATATCTCAATCAAGCGTGCTGTTCAATTCAGTCTGATCAGATAAAATTTGCGAACACTTTTTTTTTTTCTGTTATGTTACAAACACTTGAAAAGCTTGATATATCCTATAAAGAGGAAAGTGAATTAAAAAAAATAAAAATAAAAATAAAAATGTGAATGCAGTCTTTCGCTGGCTTGTGTACCTTTTTGATGACTTTTACGCATGCAGTCAAACGATTGTTTTCTTTGTTTTGTGGTGTAGTGACCTACTTTTCGTACATTTGTATTGTAGGCCATTTAATTCGAAATAATTGCCAGTGAATCATAAAAAAAAAAAAAAAATCAGGAAAGAAGTAAAGTTCATAACTTAGTATTAAAAAAAAAAAAAAAAAAAAACAGGACAAGGGAGACTTGACAATTACTTGATGTATACCGTAGTACTCTTCTTCTCTCGATAAGCGTGTATAAATAAGTAAAAAAACGGAAAGCATAAAAATCCACATTTTTACCCACAATATTATCATCGAGTTGTTTCAACTTTCATTGTGTCTTGACGCGTTCCATTACAAAATTTTATTGCTGCCTTTTCCTGGAAGTATATGCAAAAACTTACAAAACATATTTACATATATATATATATATATATGTATGCAATTTTATTATGTAAGCAATAATATTTATCAGGATTTGCATCACCATTATTCGTTTTTTTTATTTTTTTTTTTTTTACACTTTAGAGGAATTTCAATCTTGCTTTCATTGAAAATTCCTTGCAATTATTTGTAATATTTTTTCTTTTTTTCTCCGCGAAATTTCTCAATAAAAAAAAACCTTTCAAAATAAAAGGTAAAAAATACAAGTCAAAAAAAAAAAAAGAAGAAAAAAAATCTCAATAAGTACTTAATGTAGGTCAAAATGAAAAGTCTCTTATAACAATAATAATAACAACAGCAACAACAACAATAATAATAATAATAATAATCGTATTGTAGTAATAACCATACCGTACCTTTGCCTTCATAAACTAGTTGAGATAAGTAAAAAGAATCAAGCTTATGGACATATATTTAATGGATTTTGAGAGTGAACAAATGTTTATATGAATTTCATCATATCCCGCGATAAGAATTACTTTCTATTTACTATACTAATATTGCTTAATAGTAATGACTACATGTTCATAGTTAGCTTATATAACAGGAATGATTGATTTATAATAATAGAAAATAGACAGTGGTGATGTGTTCAAAAAATACGAAGAATTTTTTTTTTTTTGTATTTTTCTTAAAAAAAATTAATTTTTTTATACCCACGACTATAAGATGGTGGTAAAGTGATTTCGTTTCTTTCCTTGATCTATGTAGCACCCAAAAGAAAGCTTTAGAGTCCCTATAAACTATATATATTCTTGGTCAGCATGAAATTCTGAGTTGATTTAGCCATGTCTGTCCGTCTGTGTATCTATGTGTCTGTGTCGTGTGTGTTGTTGGCAATCTCCTGGTTAGAAAAATGAAGATATCGACCTGAAATTTGGTAGAAACATTGGAAGTTCCTGTACGGAGCAAAAGCGCACAATGGACCGTAAACTGAACGTGATTTTACAAAAATTTGCGGTGTTTTACTCTTTACTCGGAAATAATGAAACTTGAAAGGCTGAGAATTTCAGTCTACTCTTTACGAGCAAAAAAGGAAAAATTCAGCCACGCCCACACAAAGTTACAAGTTTTAGGCTTATTTATCATAAGGCAAACAAGATAGATTGTTTAAAGCTATTTTGTATACTCCTTAAATGAAGATATGTTATCTGCCTTAAAATGGGTTAATTTTAAAATAAATATGATAGACATCGCGATGAATTTTCTCTTAATAATACCAGCGATATGGGCATCAGATAAAAGAACGTGGAGAATATAATCCGAAAAGCATAGCTTTCCTACCTTTTAATACCTCATTTTCTTTAAAGTAATATTGCTGAAAAACAGACGAAAAATCGTTCGGCATTTTGGAACCATAACTTTATTTAAGCATACATACATACATAATATCTTCAAATATTTTATGAATATAAGATTATAGACAAACATACCAACGGACAAGAACGAGCAGGAATGGCAGATCACCCCCACGCAAGATCAGCTGTTTTGCCTTCGAATAAGAGCATGGAAGATCGCCGACGCTAGGCCTCCAGCTCGCTCACACCGATTATCGAGAGAAATTGCAAAGGGATACTTATTGTCTCTTCGTTTACACATGAAACGGGCCGCCATCGTTTCATACACAGTTTCTGAATCTAGTCATTCACCCTTTTTATTTTTACGCATCAAAAATAGCGCCCCGAAAGGACCGTTTTGACTGCATGACAATCTAGCGTTAAGCGTAGTTTTAGTGCATTAAAGTTAGTGAGACGAATTTTGCGGTTGAGATGGTAGGCTTGTAAATAAACCGAGAGGACTGTAAAATATCTCAACGGAGAGTAGCTATGTATGTTCATATTGGAAAAGCTATGCCCAACCATCTCGAACCATATTGCATCGCAATGCCCTGTACACCAACAGTCCTGGAAAGAACATATCATATCTCGGCGAGCTTAACCCTCGCATTCCGTAATTTTGTATTTTATAGATTTTTTTCTTTGTTTCCTCTTTTGGGAGACAGAAGAAAACGCGCCCGAGGTCAAGTCTGGTGCCATATTTCTACTCGTAACTATCCGAAATATAAATTAAGCGAAACAGCTGTGAGATAAATAAACCAAAAATAATCCTATCGTTGCGTACGAAGCTATACTTTTCGAGCCAGTCACAATTCCTCCGAATAAAGCAAGTAAAACGTTCTAGGAAAGGATAAGCTTAACTCTTTCCTGTAAATGTTTACTTTTTAGATATTCTATATATATAGAAACGGAAATTCCCTGTTAAGTTTCACTAAGAACAGTTAAAAAGCTTCACTAATTTCGGTGCAAATTTTCTTACTCGAAAAGATTTTTTTTTTTTTTTTGTTATATAACAAAACAAAATTTGGCTTTTAAAATTTTGTGATTAAAATTCCTTCGTAATAATAATTTTGCATACGGTCCACATGAAGTGTAAGCTCTTATAACTCGACAAAGTCTCAAAGGAGTTTTTTATGACGAAATCGGATGAGAAACAATGTAAAGCAATATAGTGGACCAAAGCTAAATAGTAAATAACCTACCATATTTCGCTTAAAATGATCCGATCAGGATTATTTTCATAGCTTTCGTTCTTGGGCCAAAAAACGAGTGAATATACCAAATTGCATCAAAATACTTTAAAAATGGTAGGATGAATATACTACAGATAATAACATGAAGACAATAAAAGCAGAATGACGGGCAGACACGTTCAGTTTAATTCAAAAACAGAATAGACCCTCAGTAAATAGTTAATATACATATCTCATACAACAAGCGGAGTAGTAGTAGGCAGAATGGTAAAGTGAAGTTTACTGAATTTCGATCAGGTTAGCTAACACTTTGAAGTGACCCTTCCTAGCTTTGTACATGAAGACAATATTTGATGTACCGGCAAGAAAATTGAATGAATTGAACTAACTGTATTAGACGAAATGTTTTAAGACAAGTCATAGTCGGCCTTGACCAGCCAAAATGTACTTATTTGTTTGTTTTGAAACGCTTTCAAGTTAATATAAACGCTTTGTAAAGATGTCTCAGACATCTAGTAAGCAACCGGTAAGACAGGAGACCATAACTGCCCAGAAGATATCCTTTTAACAGGAGTGGTCCTTACGTTTGCAAATTCAAGGAAATAACTTTCCTCATATACTCGACTTTTTTCCTCATATACTGGAAGGCTCGAAGCATCCACTAAGACAAGAAAAAAAATTTTTTGACCGAAAATATTCATAGTGATTTTCTCCCATTAATTTTATCTTTTTTTTTTCTGCAGCATTACGCAGCAATTGCAGCAATATGCAAAAAAAAAAAATTTGAAAAAATTGGTAACTTTTTTTTTTCAAAAACTTTTAATTTTTAAAGACAAATTTCCTTTTTCTTTGAATTTTTATAAATTTTTTATTGTTGTTGTTGTTGTTTTATTAATTTAAATAAAACGACATTCTTTACATTTCTATGGTAACGCATACGAATCAATATATTTTTCACATGATACGGATATGTTGTATTCATTATAAAAATGCATGTGAAACTTTGCGTTTGTTACAGTTACAGAAACAACAACAACAACAGCAACGAGTATGAAACTGCAACAATATCCGCTTCAGTTTAGTTAGAGACTCATTCAGGTTTTTGGCCTTTAGGTCTTTTAATGTGTTATTCGCAAAAAAGAAAAAAAAAAAAAAAAACGAAAACAAAAACAAGCTTGAATTTTAAACCTGTTCAAAGAAGAGTATATTAGTTCTATCATTCCGTTTATAATAATTCGGGGAGTCAACAATCCCTGTACCCGATTCTAATATTTAAAGCTAACTGACTCGGCTCGACCACTCGGTCGTTTGTTCGTTGCTTGTTTGATTATATTTTGTGAGATGTTCGAAAAAATCGTTAACAAATTGATGCGAGGCAATTAAAAGAAAACACAAAAATCGTAAAAATGTAATAAAATATGAAAACTACGCAATTATAATAAGCTTTGATTTATAACAGAATGCTAAGCTGTAAGTTCGGAGAGCTTGCCCAAGCATCATATATACGATCATTGAAGATTTTAAATTTGCATAAGTAAACTTAATTTGGGTAGTGACTATTAAGCGATTCGGCTTAAGCTGATGTAAACCTTCTTTTTTTATCTTTTTTTTTTTTTTGCTCTGTTTTGCTCATTTTTCCTTTCTTCTCCAAGTAACATAATGTTAAAATGCATTTCATGTGGACAGCAAAATTTTGATGTACATATATGTGTGTGCGTGTGTTGTGTGTGCGTTGTGTGTGTGTGCTGCGCGCGTTTATAAATGCGTGCATACATTTGCACATTGGATTTGCATTGTTGTTATGTCAGCTGCTAAAGCCCGGTAGCTGAAATTATGATTTATGCTTGCACGCTAAAATACTAATGTTAGCGATTTTTTCGTTTTTTTTTTTTTTTTTTTTTTTTTTTTTTTTTTTAATCTTTTTGCACAAAAAAGTTTTCCTTCTCCAAGAGAAAAAAAAAAAACGAGAAAGAGAGAGAGAGGAGTTTTTTTATGCATAAGTGCCATTGTGTAGGCAACGTATGTAAAAAGCGTATGTTGCGCACATGCATGCAAAATTGAACCATCTTTTTGAAATTGATTTTGTGATGTTGACATGAGAAAACGGGAACTTCCAATGAAACGAAACTAATATGAGTTAATGATGACTGATAGTGAACGTAATAGTAATAGAAGAAAAAAGAAAACAGAAAAGAAGCTTCGGATAATATACAGATTATCCGATATTGATTAGCAAGCCTTTTATGTGACTTATGCACTTTAAAGAAACTAGGAAAACGAGTGGATCGCGTCGGAAAGATATACTTTGAAAGAGTTTTTTTTTATTACACCCATCATCGAAGAATGAAAGGTATATTGTCAAAACGTTTGCAACGCCCAGGAAGAATCTTCACGAATCCCACAAAGTATATATATATATATATATATATATTCTAGATCAGAATCAAATTCACAATCAATTTAAGCATGTCCGTCTGTCTCTCTGTTCGTGTGTCGGTCTGTATTATACCTGTTGTAAACATTCTCCTGGCCGCAAAAATGAAGCTGTCGATTTGAAGTGTGGGTGAAACATTGGCAATTCTTGCATGCAGGTTTGTATTTGAAATGGGCTAAGTCGGTCTAAAGCCACGCCCAAAACACTACAACTCTCTTTTTCAAAGAGAATGAAAACTGTTGTTTTTAATTATTGCTCACAAACTACTGCAGATAAATGTAGAAAAATTTGAACGCCCATTTTATGGACGATACTGTATCATCTGTGCACAAACATTGACCACGCCTACCCAGTATTATATTGTATCAAAATTTCATTATTTCTTCAATATCTTTGTAACGCGCAGAAACAAGCTTCAAAAAACTGCATAAAGTATTCAAATTCTTGGCCAATTACAATGCACCTAAAGATGTCCGCCTGTCTGTCTGTCGATCTTTCTGTTCGCGCAACTTTCTGATGTTTGTGATATTTGTGGTTTCTTCCTTTAAGAAGCTGTCGCCTACAAATTTCTAAAATAATTTGAAATTGACCTAAACTTTTCAAAGGACGCGCTCTTCAACGCCCATATGCATCTACGATAAAAACTTTTATGTTGAAAATAGAAGAAATCAACTGCGCCCACTCCATGTTATATATCGTGAGAATTTTGTTCATTTTCTTATATTATATTTTTTTGGGATAAAAGGCGATGGGTATAATAGATTCGGTCCGGACCGAATTTAATTTTCCTATTTGGTTTTTCTGGGATTGTTAAGAACGTCAATACTTTCAAATTTTATAGAGAAGCACGGAAGGATAGACAGACAAACAGTTATATGGTAAGCTAGATGATTGAATAAAAAAACAGATGAGCGGACCGGCTTATAGTTAAGCAGATTTATAAACAGATAACACGAGAGCAGTGAAAGTAGCGGCCGATACACGACGGACTTATAATGTTAATCAACTCGACGAACCCAAAATCTGACGGACGTAGCTTAGTCGACTCATTGCACCCATATAATTTTTAATTCGTAGATCACAAACATTTTGGTATGTTAAGCAAATTTTATTAAGCTGAATATATGCGAACATTTTGTCATTACTGTGGTGAAAACTTCCCGGGACTCCATGGAGGTAAAGCTAAACAAAGATATTTTCAAAGCCTTTGTTCAAGACGGCTTCACACAGCCAAGAAAGCTCCGCAGAGAGTGTAATAGATAACAGATGAAGAGAGCCAAACCCGGATTGTACATTGTGCACACATAAGCATCCCAGCTAAGCTTTCTCAAAGTTCATTAAGCCATTAAAAATGTGCGCGATGAGGCATTGTCATGGTAGAGGAGAAAATCTTTTCTTATTAGCTCTGAAAGGTTTTTCTCTTCGCATTACCTGTTGGCATTGAGAAGTACAATCAGCGATCTGCGTATGTTGGAAGAGCGCACTATACATGATCATTGCCTTCTAATCCCGCCAAACACAAAGCAATGCTTTAGAATGCATGCAGCTTCATCTATCAGACTACGATCTTTCGATTATTCGTTATTAATCTTTTCAAAAATAGCACGATATGATTGCAACACCTATCTGCAGGTGGCTTTACGAGCCGCTAATTTTCTATCTTTAAATGCTTATTATTCGTTAGCTAATTTTTATAACCAAATTTATGTAAATAGTTCGAGACGTTTTTTTTTTTTTTTTATTAATCTTTAGTTTTGGAGTGGTGTCATAAGGTGAAATCTGACTATTAGTGTCACAAGATGACAATCAGGAAGATTGGTGGAAGTAGAAATGGGTAACGAAATGGCAGCTGCAGTGAAGCGGGTGTATGCCCAATCGGTAAGTGTGTGTGCTATGACTAAAGTAAACAATGGTAATGTGCTTCTTGCGATTCTTAGCTAATCGACTACTGGCGATCGCTTTTAAAGATTGTTGGCTCTAACATCCCTGTCTATGTGGCTACTGACGTAAGCTTTAGACCTTTTAAGTAACAAACTTCAGGTTTAATATATACTACGCCTTCAAGTTTATATGCGACATGGTTAAGAATCGATCACGCCTACTTTCAAACTCTATTAACTAAAAAATTTTACGCCGTATATCATTTCCTATCATTACTATGAGCATGATAGGGGACAGGCCAAGCCTATTTTTAAAACTCTTTCTCTATATTAAGTAAAAATTCGCACGTCAAAATTCAACTTCAGTCCCAACTTTCAAGGCCATGAACATTTCAGTTACCGTAAACTGAGAAAGCGAGAAAGGGACGCAGATGAATTCAGAGGGGGATGACTAAAATTCTTCATAATCTCACGGCGAATAGGAACACATACACTTCCGCTGGACTGGCCTATAGGTGGTGTATCGCAACTTTGTCTTTCACTTGTGGTTCTATGGCAACTCTATCTTTCGATATTGACTGTAAAAACAGTTATAATCAGAATAGAAGTCTTATACATATTTTGCAAGGAAAGACAGGCAAAGACTTACTTAAGACTTTTTGAAATAAGAAGATTTTTCTAGATTTTCTCTGCGAAGTTTTATTATTCTCAAGCGGGTTGTTCTCTCAGTTAAACTTCGAGGTAACCTTGTCTTCTAACTGAAATATTTCGCTACCATATGAAACTTTTAACTTTTCTTCATGAACAGTTAGTTATGAACTAGGAGTATGTTGTTATTATTGTAGTTGTTGTTGTTGTTTTTGTTGTATGCCTTATCGAAGAAAATTTAAACGAATTGCTTTTTAAACTAAAGCCTCCAGTCTTTCCGTGTGATGGATGTGTATGTGTACGACAGACAGTAGAGCAAGAGAAAGATAAGGAAAAAAAGTGCATTTTAAAGCCATTAATATTTATCAAAAATCAATATATTCTCGTATGTAAATTATGAATCAATTACCAGTAGCTCGAAACAAATACATTCACTGGTGCACTGCCGCGCACAAGCTAAGATCGATCTTAACTCCTGGGCTTCTTTCAGTTTTCTAAGCATAATGTAATAGTGCATTTTTTACATATACACACACACACACACACACAAACACACACACACAAAACAATAGATAAATGTGTCAAAAACAAAAACGTAATCTAATCAATTTCTATGCAAAAAGTAGCATAATAAATAAAAAAAAAAACCAAATAAAATTTAAGAATAATAAAAAGTAAAAAAAAAAAATAATAATAATAATAATAAAAATTTATTATGTGTGTCTTGCACTTGCTAGACACTCTAAACGTTAATCGTTAAACAAGCGCACCTGCGTTGTCTTTTTTTTTTTTTTTTTTTTTGTTTTTTGTTTTCCTTTTGCTTATTATTTGACGTTTAACAAGCATTTTAAAGATCATAAATCATCTTGTTTGGCATTTAGTTGGAAGGCACGCAATATTTATTATATAACCTCTTAAAAAATAGTTATAATTGAGTACGTTTTTTAACTGACACCCAAATGAAGCCAAATGTCAGCCAATCAATTAATGAGATTTAAACGATTCGCACGCCTACACCACCACTAACCAAAGATTGTTTAGCATAGCTTTTTAAGAGGGAACTTAAAAATGAATAAAAAAACAAAAAAAAAAGATTCAAACACGTCTTCGAACCGCTTGACAATTACGTGACAACAAATCACTTTGATTTAAGAAAAAAAATAAATAAATAAATAAATATGATGATATTACATTTTGAAGTTGACACGTACCCTGCGCATTACGCGTTGAATTTGAATTAATCAGAAAAAGTTTTTCATTTCGAATGATCTTTTATTTCACTATTTTTTTTTTTTTTTTTTCTGTAGCATGAGGAATATATTCAGTTCGTGAAAACGTTTACAACGCCAAGAACGAAGCAGTAGAGACCCCCCCAAGAAGTATATTTATTCTTGATCAGCATCAAATTCTATCAATCAGTTGTGTGTCTGTCCATCAGTATAATGTCCGTTGTAAACATTCTCCTGGTCGCAAAAATGAAGCTGTTGACTCCAAATTTGCCGGAAACATTAAAAATTCTTACAAGCAGCTTGAGCCAAATCAGTCGATTGACACGCCCACAGCAATACGTAAACTGAGAACACCTCTGTTTTTCAAAAGGAATAGGAAATCGGTCTTTTGCTCATTACTCATAAACTACAAGCAGATAAATGTAGCAAAAATTTGAACGCATTTTCTATGCGCGATGCTACAGCATCTGGACAAAAATGGCAAAAATTAACCACGCCTAAGCAGTTGTATAGTGTATTACATTTTTTTTTTTTCTTTCAATACCTTTATAACGTGCAAAAACCGTCCAGCTTATGTATATAGCTATGGCTAATCTCAAATGGACCTAAGCATGTCTAGCTGCCCATCTGTCCATTCGTCCAACTGTATAGTATTTGTGGCAAACATTCCATCTTTCGAAAATATGCAGATATCGCTTACGAATTTGCAAAAGAACTTGGAAGTGAAACAAATCGGTCAAAGAACACGCCCACACCTCTACGCAATAAAAGCTATTAAAACTTGTGCCTTTTTCCTTGTTACGCATAAAGTACAATACGTACGCCATATAAATTTCCAGTTTTATTTTGAAAATAAGACCGATTAACCACGCCCATCCAATATTATAGAATATGCAAATTTCAGTTTATTCCTCTTTTTAGTGTCTTTTAGGATAAGGATGATGGGTACAAAAAATTCGAACTGAATAGAATTTTCTTACTTTTTTTTTTTTTTCGTATGGTTTTAGTTTCATCTGTTATATCCTAATTGTGTTCAGATATGAATTCAACTTGTTGTTAATATGAAACCGAATGCAAGGTAAGGGTTTTTGCTTTTCAATTATTAGATATATGTTAACAAATATTTGAAATGAACATCAATCATTTACTTCAACAAATATACTCAGATAAGTAAAATGATGCTGACGGCGGATCTTATTAAACGAAAAAAAAAAAAACAGAACAATAGTAATAAATAAATAAAATAATTAAACAATTTTTGACTACTTAACTACTGCTACTACTCCCTTGAGTACAACATTCCATTCGAGGAGAGATCGTGAAGCGCCATCTTAAATAGTCTTTTAAATTTATTATTATTATTATTATTATAAACCAGAGAATAAATTCTAAGACTAAAGTCTTAAAGCAATAGCATCTAAGGCTTTCGGCCTTATTAAAAACTCTACCGCACTTGAGATTTGAACCGAGTCGAGACTCTTGCCTACTCGGCCACTCAGGCGGATGGTCTTTTAAATTTAAAATGACATATATTTCTATGCTTCTGCAGCACTTTTTAGGTGATTGGCTAAAAATTAAACACGTAACTCGCGCACTTTACCTGTGATAATACATGCTTATCAGCGCCTTCGCGTACAATGCTATAAGACAGCATGTAAAACAATTGTTGGCTTTAAAATTTGCTATAGTTATAGTATTTTTGAACTTGATTGGAAATTGTCATCCATTAAGATCTAAATATGAGTAGGGACGTTGGGGGTTTCACTTTGCATCGAGCTGATTCTTTAGTCTTTCTAGGCACAAAAATAAATGACGGAAGTCGTTTCTTCTCCATTATCAACGGTCGAAACTTATAGAAATATTCATCGAAATGCCCTAAAAGTACGCAAAGCTTTTGATGGGCCACAGTAACGCGTCTACTTGTCGATCGATCTTCGTTATCTAGAACGCGTATCGCATAACAGTGAGAAATGTCTATTGACAGCTTCATTATATGTGAACCGCATATTTCAAGTCATTATGTTAATCCATCTGCTTGTCAATCGATCTTCGCCACCTACGAGACGCTATTGCGAGATTCATACCACCTCTGGGGAGTTATTACATAACCTAGTAAATTTCTTTAAATTTTATTTTCTCGTCATTAATTATTCATAGGATGTTATCTATACATGTAATGTACTGACGGTCAAAAAGAAGTGAAGAAAGCGAAAGAGATAAGAAGCGACAACACCATCGATGAGTGTTATGCCTTGATCGACTGAGCACTCACTATGCCTACTATTCTACCGCACTGATATTTGAGTGCCCGAACGCTAAGTGGGCAGTCGAAATTCCTACTTACTTCGCAAATGTGAATACACTAAAAACTTTGGATGTTGTGTGAAAATTTTTATCAATATGTGCTAACCTGTAGAGCACACCACAACTAATGTTTACATTTATATAACTGTTTTTAAACAACGGTATTAAGCGATGTCTTAACTGTCAGTTGGCATTTTGGTACGTTCTGCCAACGCTTAGAGTGCACTAAGTTCGTCTAATTGTTTGTAACGTCTCGGTTCAGCAAAGCCGTTAAGCATGACTATATGTGTATCATTTAGTTATATTTGCCTCTTCGTCTGTTTATCACCCGTCTTTTCTCCTTTTGTATCTCTGCTTTTCTGCCTATGTGATCGTCTAATTGTCACTCGCGCGTTTGTACGCCTGTCCATCACTCTACATGTGTGGCTATTTATCCACTTGGCTGGCTTTCAGTATGCTTCTCTCTTTGTTCCTCCGTCTAATTGTCTGCTTTTTTGCGTCCATCTCTCCGCCTGCTTGTGCGTTTCTCTCTTCGCTCGACCCTCTAACCGTCTACTTTTTTTTCGCCCTTCTGTCCGCCTGCTTGTGTGTTTCTCTCTTCGTTCGTCCCTCTAATCATCCGGTTTTTTTTTGTCCGTTTATCCGCCTGCTTGTCGTTCTTTCTTTTGATCATCTTAAATTTTTTTCACCATAAAGTAAGCCTAAGAAGATCACCCCACTATTAGTTTTACTTACGATTTTCAGCAAAAAAACGTGGCCAATTTATATAAAAGTTCGATTTTGCTCTATCGAGTAGATTTTCGAACCGTACAAAGATTGATGTATAAGCCTTTGACTATTCGGCTTAATCCGCGAACCCAAATTTATTCCTATTTTCATTTAAATTCTTGTCAACGACTAACATATAATTATCAACAATGTTATGTATATTAGTCGTTAGAATAATGTTTTTTTTTATTTTTTTATAAAAATATCTTAGTAAAAGCATATAAGCATAAACATGAATATCAGTATGCATTAGATTGGAACCGGCGTAAAAGTTTTTACATTCCCGTTTATAGCAAGTCATGCTTTATACTAAAGTAATTGCTTGAAGCAATCTAATGCAAACATATGCATGCATATGAATATGCATATGCATGTTCTCGCTATATTAATATGAAATGAAATTAAGCCAAATTGTAGGTATACGTATAATATGCACACACAAAACCGCAAACTGAGATATCTGCAGTAAAGTAAGTGTGCGATGCATATGATTTATATCAAGAAGTCAAGTGTAAATTGAATTATGGAATTGAATTGATAAAGAGTCGAACAAAAGCCGAATGTTTGCGCGCGCGTATGTGCCTATGTACGTATATGCGTGTATAAATTCGTGCGTATTTATGTTGCCATATAAGCGATAAGACAAGATGAAAGCGAATAAGATGAAAACAGAAAATGGCAGCAGCGACAAGAGAACCAACAAGTTTCAACGCTGTGTAAATAACAGAAGTAAAAACAGCAACAACTACGACGACTATAATAATAACGGTTATAACAAACGTGTAGAGTAACAAAATTATTATGAAACTATATACAATTAAGAATTGCTTTTGTTTTTTCTTATTCTTCTTCTTTTTCATATCCATCATCTTCTTTATTTTCTCCTTTTTTCGCCTTTTGTGTGATTTTTCATAATGAGTAACTTTGTTGTTCAATTGTTTTTTCACACGTAATAAATGGACTTTAAAAACGCAACATTGCTGCACAGCTGTACACACGATGTTACTGTAGCTTAGTATAAAGTACATAGTTTTCATAAAATATGTATGTATGTATGCATATATATATATATATATATACATTTTCCTATTATACAATGAACATTCCAACAAATTTCACCTGGTTCGAAAGTCAACGAATACGCTAGTACGACCAATAAATGTTTTTTTTTTTTCATTTTGTTTTAGCGATTTGAAATTTATCCAATGAACGCTGCATGTATTTCTATTATCATAGGCTGAATGCTGACCAAACAGCACAAATGGTCTCAGCATGAGATTCATTACAGCGATACATATGCAAAATAGTTTTCTTCACTCATACATACACAGGAACACATTTACAAATGCACTTGTATATAAAATATTCAAAACGTTATGCTATTATTGAGTGGATAGAAAACTCATAACGCACTTTATTTTCGCCTTAAGCTTTTCAGACCTATGTCCGCAAGAGTAGCCGGGTAAGTAAGAACCGCGACTAAGGAATCAGTATTCGTGGGTCCAAAGCGCAGCGGAGTAGACTTGACTTTGGTTGTAGTTATAGTGAGTGTTCAATCGGTAAGGGCATAGCACTTGCCGATAGCGGCGCACAGACTCACTACTCTACCTTCTACTCTCTATATCATGCCCTCTCTTCACTTCGTATTCTTTCTATCCCCCGCCGTGCTGCACCAAGAGGGGACTCCCTCTGACTGATTGGTTATTTCAAAAAGCAAAAAAATACTTTAGGGATTTTGGAGCGACAAATATTTTACTACTATGTCGTACATGGAATACGATTTCCTTTAACGGTTGAAACAAGTTGTAATGATCTTTTAAAAGTGTGAAGCTAATCTTGCGTTTACATTATTTTCATTATCTCGCTTTATCGAAATGACTTTAAATTTTTTAAGCTAAACTATTCATATTTGCTTCAGAAACCCCAAGAAGAAAGTTAGGGGTGATTTGGCTCGATTTCATTAAAACCATGCGCGAGCTTGCGCCCATTATTGGAATGCAAGATTACATCATGGGCTAATCAATCTATCGCACGCAGCGAAGATCTTGTATACATGATTTGGCAAAACTTGTTAAGCAATTGTATAAATTAATAAGAAATCCGATCGGTAGCGACTTTACATCGTTTTGCTTTCATTACACATCGTATATAGTTTTAATTGTTAATTTTAATATCGTTTTGTATATATCGTATATCCATTTCACACCAAGTACGTATAATTCAATTTTTATACGATTGTAAAAGCCAAAAACACTATTTACTTACTCCTTTTTATACATAGGCTGATTCTTAATTCTTGCCGATGAATTTTCAAAACGATTAGTCCGATTTTCAAACCTAACCTGCTAGAAGTAGTACAGAGTTATTGGAATGTGTAGTATTTATTGCTAGAGAATATTTTGAAGTCGCCAGCGAAACACTACCCCTTTTCATACTTAAAACGATTGATGTTTCCTATATATTTCTATATATAAGTAATCATGTACACAATAAAAGAATCTTCTCTTCTTTTCGTTTTTAATAAATATTAACGCACGTCCGCCGAATTTTTTTATGATCTTCAACAGATTGCCGAATGTAACATTTTTAAAAAATAAAAAAAATTTATTTTAAATTATAAATGGTGCAATGCGATGGTCGTCGACAATAACTTTTCTTATCGACCAATAATATACAAATGGTCAACTGCAACATTGTTGTATATATAAATGAAAGCACACATTATTGTATGAGTGTGCGTTATAAGCCATCTTACAGATGTTCGTGCTGTTATTAGGGCTGCGTATTGTTGTTATTATTATTATTATTATTGCTTATTTTGTTGTAAATATAAGTATGTATTAAATTGGATTTTTGTTAATGTTATTTGCTGTTTGTTGTAATTTTAGCTTATTACTTACTACTCCGAATACAATAAATTTCACTCAAGCAAATGTAAGTAAACTTTAATCGATCATATGAAACTCACAACAATACCCTGAATATATATTAAAAAAAAATTCACTTAAATTTCTCTTTCCAATTATTTTCTTCTATGGTTGTTTGCAAAAAAAAAAAAAAAAACACATCAAACATCTTGATTGCATATCTTTATAATGTATCATTAGTTTCATTTGTGTTTGTCGAAAATAATTGTTTTTATTAAAATTGACATAAGAAAGGAAATATTTTGAAAATGAAAATTTTGTTGCCTAGCAGCTCATTATGCAACAATTCGAACATTATTTTATCCAACACTGCCTACCGCAAAGTGTTTTGAAATAATTCAAGATCTCGTAGTAATCTATTTTGGAATATTTTGGACTAAAAAATGACTGACTGACGGATTATTCTTATTAATCGGCTGACTAAACTATATATGATTATCGTTTTAATCGTTACTTACGAATATTGCGCAGATTGTATTCACGTCAAATATTTGTGAACTTTGCGAAGGAACACTAGAAGCGACAACTATGTGAAAGTAGTGCTTCGTTATAGAAAAATCATTATTAAAAATGTAGATTGTTTAATATAAAAAAAAAAAAGAAAAAACCAAAGTCGTATACATAAATTAATCAAATTAAAGTAATTGTTAAATGTTTGGGTTAATTGTTCAATCAGTTTTCCCATTGAAAGGCTTAAAAAGAGCTAAGAAAGGATTTCCTTCACCTATTATTTTCCAAATGCAATTAAAGCAAACATTAAGAACAATTAAAGAACATTATTATAGCCCGGCAAGGTCGACCATTACTTACCCTAAAGCACTTCGCCTGGTATAATTGTTCACTCGTTGTGATAGTAATTCATCGAAAATACATTATACATTATTTTCATGCAAAGGCATACTTTTCATGAAAACCTACATATTGGATAATATCCACATCCGATTTTAATTTACTTACTATTTCATTTGTTTTTCAGTTTTCGTCATTAAAAACTAGAAATTACGATTTCGTTTCATATAAGACTCGGGCTTTTCCTGATAATCTTTATATAATGTATGTTAAAAACTAAACAAGTAAGAACATTATAATCGGTCAAGGCCGACCATTAAACTCCCTGCACCACAACATAATTCTTATTTTTATTATGGAACACAAAAAGTACATCTTCCTTCTATATAATGGCATATTATTCATGAGCGTATTTATGGGGAAGCGGGCCCAATACGCCAAGATCTAAAAATTGGCATAGATGGTCCAAATTTTGTATAGTTCATTTTTGTATGATGTTATTACAATATTATGGGTCAATTTTTATCACCACATATTAAAACTTAGGCTATTCTACTCTACATAGCATCAATGTTTATGAAAATTCTTATTAGGGTAGGATCCAAAATATAAGCTGAGGTAGTCCACATTTGGTACAGTTAATTTTTTATATTAAATTACTATTATGATATAATTCTCATCATGGAGCGTTGAAAATTTTAGCTTTTTGTCGTATGAACTTCACTTTTCGTTGTATGAAAGGGTGTTCAAAAATTTTCCCAGCAGGTCTAAACTTTTCATATCAATTTAGAATGCCGAAATAATACTACTTAGCCACTTTTGTCAAGAAATTTTGAAAATTGCGATTTTTTTTCTATATTAACAAATTTTCAGAATAGTGCGTTATAGAGAGAGTGATCGATAAAGTGGACCGACCTGAACCATTTTCAATAGCGTTCGTCCTTGGGTCAAAACTTTACAAAATTTCATCAAAGTGTCTCAAGAATTTGAACCTGTAGCTTAAATTTATATGGAAAGACATCGGACGGACAGACAGACAGACAGGCAAACGGATAGACAGGCTTAGGGCGATTCAGAATTATTTCCTGGATAAAAAATAATGGGTCTATCTTAAACCTTTCTGAGCGTTACGTATGTCCGCGCAAACGTAATCTGTTCGGCACCACAAGTGGTGTAGGGTATAAAAATTTCTCAACGGCATTTAAAGAAACTTTTAATATTTCCAAATAGTGATTGTAAAAAAATGTCATTGAATAAAAACCAATTGCAGACAATCTTAGCGAAGCGACTTTTAATAATTCCAATAAAAGAAATTAAATGAGTCTTCTATGAGCATAACTGTCTTTTGACCATCTTCTTTTTGTCGTGAAAGGCAGGCACTTAAATGTTCCCTAACAATAGGTAGCGAAAAGAAAACAAATGACCCTCAAAACAATAAGATAAGACACAAAATAGGGAAAAAATGCGTTGAGAGAACATTTGCAATATCATAGGTAGGTCACTTCGGAAGTAATTAAAAAATTGGAAAAGAATAGATCAATATAGTATATTGTATTTATTTGGAATCACATTTTTATACAATTCGTCAGGGTTCCATCGCAAAGAAACGGTTCACACCTATGACTGCATTCTAGGATATAAAGAGCACTGTGAGCTTTTGTATGGTAGGGATTGTCGGCTGTAGGTATGAACAATTGCCCCTTTGAATAAGCAAAAAGTTACATCTGATTTTCCACAATCCGATTTTTAATTTTCAAAATGGATTTATGATCCCCTCTCTCATTATACGCATTATATAATATGCTTTCCTCTTCCTATTATACACATTATATAATGTGCTTTCCTCTTCTTCTTTTTTTTTCTTATGTATGACCAATTAGTCATGGGACGCTACCTCTACGTGTGAAACGGTGGCATAGAAAGGGGAGTGCCAGCCATTTGCAACTGCTATGCCCTTGTCAACTTACATTCACCATAACTGCGACGACCATACTTGCTCTAACGGATTGATGCCCGCAAACATTGTTATGGTAAGCGCGATTCTCATCTACCCGAATTTTCATGTTTTTCAAATCACGTTTTCATAAACTTTGGCAGCACTCTACAGGTAATTCTATCTATATTATCTATGTATGCTTTTATGGTTGAGATTTTTTCATCACCAATACTTTAACAATGAAATCTGAAACTCTGGGAAAAAAGAAATTGATACAGGTGTACATATACATATGTATATATATATATATATATATGTGTGTGTGTTTGTGTGTACATGTATGTATGCCCACTTTGTGCTAATTGCAAATTTAAGCATGGTCTTACTTCATTCATTTTTAAATGAAAATTGAAAACGAATCTCGTCGTCTAAGTGAAGTTTCAACATTTTAACCCTAATTTGAAGAGAAAGACCGACGGACAGATAACGATAAATCAATTCCGCTATTCGCACTAATCAAGAACACATAAATCATTGTGTCTCTTAACACTGAGTTTAAATTGGTTACTAAAAGAAAACAAAAAAAAAAACAAAATACTTAGCATTTTCAACTTTCCCCCAGTGTCGGACATATTAAATTGAATTTCCATAAAATTATGTTAAAAATCTTAATCTTGCATACCACAAGCCTCGCATTAATATAATCAAGAGAAACGTTTCACTATATACCATATTGTTGGTATATCTATATACATACTTGTATTATACCATATCGTTTATGACTATAATTTTAAGATTAGCACATGTCTTGGTCTTATTTCTATTCTCTATTATGGCTTACACATGTTATCACATAAATTAAATTAAACATAAACAATTGACCGAATTATTAATGAAGCCTTGGTGTGCCATTTGCGCTCCTTTTCATTTAAGGCCAGTTATAAGCCAGTCTTGCTTGGCACATAGGTAAAGTTAACCGGTGCACTTATCGTTACCAGTAATTGTAATATTTATGTTGTTGTTTCTCTCTACATGTGATATATGTGTTGCATGTCATGTTATTCTATCATAAATTAATTGTAATTGTTTTACAATTAATTACACACTCCTATATATGTATATATGTATCTTAGCGAAAAAAATAACAATAACTACTTAAGCATTAAAAAGAAAAACAAAAACAAAAAATTCCTTGAAATACTTCGATTGAAAACGCCGCACATATGAACTTACATGCCGCTCTCAACTGCAACAAGCACAACTTTTGCATGTTTTTCAAAATGAACCATAATTTTTTAACAAAATAGCTTGACTTAGTGTTTAAGTTAGATAAGACTTTTACATCATTGCAATTATACGCGTTTCGGGTCTTTAAATCGCTATCTTTTCGAACATGACTTGATTGCAATAATATTTAAAATATTTAAAACTACTGTAGGTTAATGAAATAACTAAGTGAATGCAAATACGTGAAAAAGCTTTAAAAAAGCAATCTAGACTTTAGCAAATAATTAAGTTTGAATGGCATCATGGATACCCCCAACAATTAACCAAAATATACGTGTAGCTTTAATTACTAATGCTTCTTCTTTATAACTTATACACTTGTAAATATGTTAAAAATATTTATCCGCTTGAAACGCCAAAAAAATGGTTATCTTGTTATCTGTTGGCGACGAATATCGGTGCACAAAGCAATTTGCTTCTGATGTTCGGGAACAAAAACATATCAGTGAAAGCCATATCAGCTCTGTCCGCCGGATAATCCTTTAATTCAATGAAATATTTAAGCAGTCGATTGCTAGAATCCCCTCTCACAGCGTCAGATTATGTTGATGATGGATGATCTGACGGCGTTTCTTTGTCTTTCTTTTGGCAGGAAACGGGTGCGAGTTAATCCTTTTACGTTCCTGTAAAGGCACTGTTGTTATATGGCCAAATTTTCCGAGAAAACAAGCAATCATTTCGTCTTGGAGCACCCGTACATTCGATCGCTCTTTACTTCCCGCTTTATACGTATGGATCCATGAATCGTTACCTGTTGTAATTTTATGTACGTCTCATATATTATATATCAGCCTTTCACAATGGCAAAGGTGTCCCCGCTCACAAACTAATATCATTTTCTTGCTGAAAAAAAAATTCTCATGACATGAAATCGCGCTCAAAGGACAAACTGAAGTCTGATAAAAGCTATGGCCAAAAACATTACATTACACTGTCCGATGGAAAAATTTAGATGGCACGTGACAGTAATTGCTGCCAAGGCTCAAAATATAAAAATAGCACGCTAAGTATGAAGAAATTCACGGTGCATCAAGAATTAATTTGCAAGTGTTTCCGCTCTCAGTCCAGTTCTAATCTGTTCTCACTCCCGGTTTCTAATCAACTAAACTATTTATTGATAGTAAAGAAGCGTTTCATGGGCGAAAAATCTGCTCAAATTGATTGATGTACGAGCAGATGTAAAAGTGAATGTGTGACCGAATATAAGACAAACGATGGCCGACAAACGGGCTCGTATGTAACGGCAAAACCATAAAGATTCATGAAAACATCGATAAATTTAGTTATAAGATAAATTGGGAGAAGAAAACGAACACGTAAGTGGGAGTTTTAGGTTGATATAGTAGCTGGTGAGTGGGTGGACTTAATTTTAAAGCAAACCTGTCATCTGTAAACGGACAAATTTACACATAGACGTACGAAAGAAGTGAACAGTAGTGAGCAAATATAGGCAGCATAAATCGTCTCAAGCGTAAAAAGCGGCACTGTTTCGCTAATGATTTCAAAATGTTTTCTGGCAATAAATACTTCACATTCAAAAAAATTTGTATTATTTCTAACCGGTTAAGTTCAAAAATCAGCCTAATCGTATTGAAGAATCATCTGCAACGACTAAAAATCAGCATACGCATAAAGTAAAGTAAGTGAATAGTGTTTTTCACAATATATATATAAAATTAAAGGCATATACTGCAAAATGGATATATGATATATACAAAACGATATTAAAATTAACAATTAAAATTATATACGATATGTAATGAAAACAAACCGATGTAACGTCGCTACCATCGATGGATATCTTACTTATCTTATTAGCTTATACATTAATTCAAGATGGGCAGAGAGGTAAAAAAATAACAAGTGAAGAAAGACCACAGGCGAGTAAAAGCTACCGAAAATAGGAAAAGGGACTTACACGTATCTGAGAAAGAGTGTGTAAATGTACTTGTGAGACGATCACGTGCACAAATAAATAGTTAAAGTGTTCAGGTGGATTTAATTTTCGCGAGCGTTTACACAAACGAAGGGATCAGCAGTTGTGCAAACAGGACTACGGGCCTCAAAGAACTTCACCAAACATAAGGACAAAGGCAAAGAAATCGGCCAATATATGAAATGATGAACAGATTGATGAAGTTTTGGAATGAATGTAAGCGAACAAACGTGTATGACTGGATAGACAAAGTAACGTATGGGGCGACATATATAATTGTAAATAGAAATTAAGTGAAAGCAATGGATCCGCGGGCGGCCTCATAGGTTAAAAAGATGTTGTCCTAATAAATGGATTTACTCTTGGAACGTACTTTAGCGAACATAAAGGCGTGAAGAACGGCAAGCACAATTTAGGATCGAAATAGTTTAGCTCTGAAGTTGGCTCAACCAAACAAAATAATTCAAAAGTAAAGAAAAATGGCCGATGTACGAGGGGATAAGTGGATGAATGAATTTTTGAAGTGAACAAATATTTATATATTTAAATTAAAAGGATGAAACCGGTTTTACAGGTGTACACACGATTACAGGGAAGGATGTGCTAATAAAAGGATTTAGTTTTGAGCGTACATAAGCGGATAAAAAGGCCCAAAGAAGGGCAAAAAGGACATAAGAATCAACGAAAGAATGCACGAATTTAATTCAGGCAAACCAATGGATTCAAAAATAAACAAATAGACCGATGTACGAAAAGATGGGCATATGGATGACGTCCTGCAGCGAACAAACAATCGAATAAAGGACACAAAAATGAATAGATGATCAGGCAAAGCAACGAATAAATTGATAGACATAATTGAAGACGAAAATGAAGGCAAAGATACTTTTTCGGAGCCAAAATACAGTATCCAAAAGATGCAGCAATGAACGTAGCTGTAAAACAAATTTTGATGGGTAAACTATCGCGAACCAATTGATAAATATACGCTCTTAGCATCATTAAGTCTTAAGCGTGAGAGGGTTTTTTATGCCAAGGCATCTGTAATGTGTCTCTATGGAAACTTGCATTTATTAGACGCATGCGTGCAAGAGGTTCGAAATTGCAATTAAATCTGAGCAATTATTTAATATTAAGTATATTTGATGCCTTCGCTCTAGTACTCATTAGATATTTCTCAATAAAATGCAAGAAACCCAAATTTTTTTGACATTTTAATTATGCAAACAAATCTACGTAGATTTCCAGGTACTAGATGTGTACGTTCGTATATGCATAAATATGTATATGCATATAAACACATGACTTAAATCAGATTAAAAGATTTTTCCTTTGCACAATTTGTTAACTAAAAAAGATTTAGAATATGTTGTGATGGTGGTAGTAGTAGTGCTAGTGATATTGGTGGTGTTGGCGTCAGCGATAGATGATATGTAAAGCAATAGTGTTTAGGCATGTACGCTGCTTGTTTCATTTACATAGAAAATTGGAATAAAATCTAATCAATTCAATTGAATGAATGAATGAATGACATTTAACCAGATTGCAATTTTGAAATGTTTATAGCAATCCTATCATTTTGTATGTCAGCATTTTGACTAATAAGGTCAGAGCAGCAGCCGCAATTGTAGTAGCAGTACTATATACTCGGCACGTATCATCTACGTACGTATCTGATACTTGTAAAGATATATGAGCGCAAATAATGCAGATATACATACGAACAACTCTTGAATTTTGATGTACTCAAGATAAGTTTATAAGAGTTGTGAATTTTTAATTTTTCTCAATTTTGTATGTCACTCAACAACGGCACCACTGCTAACGGACAATCCAACAACGACCACTTGTAGTAGTAGTAGATGGCGGCAAATCTCATAACAAAAAAAAAAAAAAAAAAAAAATGTACAATGCATATGAATGCATGAGTGCGGCACTTGTGTGCATTTCAATCATTTGACATTCAGTGTATGTTCTCTCCAAAACTAATGGAGATTTGTTTATGTGGGTCAAGTTGTTAATTAGTTAATAGATGAAAAAGAAAAAAAAAATCAAAAAATTAAAAATAAAAATAATAAACTTTAGGTTTAAAGTGTTTCCAACGATATCAGATAATGAAGGGGTGTTTTGAAATATTTTCATGCGTTTTAAAATCCACGTTTTTTTTTTTTTTTAATCTTTTCCATATTCGTTCGTTTCAAGTTGTATTAAATTACGTTGCTTTTGTAGTGTAGTTTTTTTTCTTGTTTTGTTTTTTTCTTTATCGTCTTTTCTGCTTTTCTTACAAAGATCAACCTGGCAAATGAAAATTAACGTAAACAAAAGCCAGATGGTTTACACATTACCAGGGACAATATATACATTTTACAAAAAACGCACACACACTCAACGTGTCTCGGTAAAAACCAACATAATCTGTCGGCATTACAAACAAAAAGAATTACTTCGCTCCCACAAAAGAAAAAAATGTTAACTTAATTTCCAGTTACACTGAAAATAAACTGATAGTAGTAGAACTTGACCATAAGCTCAATGTAAACAATTTTTAATCGGGAAACGGAATCTTTACAGCTTTATTATAAACAAGTAAAAACACTTGATGGTGGGCGGTCTACCATTAAATACTGTACACTATCATACGGTTATTCGTATAGTAACTTTTGAAAATAAATCTTTATATGGGAAGTAATCGAAAAGATAGTTTGATCCGAACTATTTTCAATTGTATTCATTCTTGGGATAAAGCATGCCGCATCAACATATCTTACAAATTACGGCCTATAGGTTGACCAGAAAAAAACAAGAAGGACATAGGGACAGACAAGCTTAAATCGATTCAGAGAGTGCTTCCCAAAGTGATTTTCATACAATTTAATATAATAAACGTTGAGTTAAGTCTCTCTGCATATTGTATACGTCCACATAAACTTAATATATCCTAATACCACAAGTGATGCAAACTATAAAAATTTGCTTAAAACCAAAAATATTTTTAACTCAAAATTCAAGCATTACTATGCCGTTGCTCATCACTTCATTCGTTCACCCACTTTCTTCTTTCGAATAACGTGCAAAAATTAAAAGGCAGATTTTGGCTCAGGCTTGTCGTATGTGAAAAGGTGAAGCATCATTTGCACTACCCCATAGCTAATTAGTTGAGACACATGTAAACATTAAAAGATAGATCTTGGCTTAGCTTTGGCGCATTTGGAAAGGTAATGCAACTGTTGGTCTACCGTTCAGCTATGTAGCTGAGAAGTGCATGATATACGCGGGCTCAATGTTCGATGGGGTAGATCGTCACTATTGATGAGTGTTCGTAGCTGTATTGAGTGTCCGGCCTTTTAAAGCGTAATATTTCCTGCTAATATTTCCTTCACACACCCCTGATGTTACGGCCATATCGTACCTCATTCTATTTCTCTACTTCTTTCCAGCCCTCGTTGTGTTTATACATTTATATTAGACATTACCTGAGTGATTGGCCTTGTAATTAAAAAAAAATCAAATACCAAATATCGCAAGTTAGGCCAATAAGCAGGAAATGCATTCAAGTTTGCTCATGCGACTCCCGGAAGATAATCGACACCAAAGCTGAACATTTCTTTTTGCGAGTCCAGAAGCGAATAATATTAAATAGCAGGAGGAATTCGGAAATCGCATTATAAAAAGTCTACGCAAAGCAAATTCAAAACGACCGCTATATATATATATCTAAACGCATGTAGAAAAGATTATTGCAGCATTGGCAAAAGTTTTAATTCTACGATCCTATACAAGGAGCAGACATATCAAATTTATGAAATATAGACAACATATAAACAATCCTCTAAGAGGCCCACGCAAAAGATATCACATACCTGCTGACCTGTCTGTTTGACTTATACTTTAAAAAAATATTTCGGATATTCGATATATCCGCACAGTTTAACTTGAATATTGGTCTTAATATATGATCACAATTGTACGGTTCTTGAACGCCCGATTAAATTTCTAAGAGTTTATTGAGAAAAACAAGAGGAGGTCTAATGTGTTTTGATCACTCCCTCAAGTTAAAATATCAGGTTATTTGGCATATACCTAAGAGATGGCAAATTTCTCGTTTTAAATATTTTACGGCCCCAATACTTTACGAGGTAAGTTGTGAATCTTAAATCTGCTCTTAACAAAATCTACCTCTCGATTACGAAAATCAACTTATTGAACCTTAATTAAACAAAGGAAGGAAGAGGGAAGATAAGTGTCTCGTTGAACTCTCGTTTTTAGTTAATACAACTGCCTTCGCAGATCATATAAATGTGTATTATTCCGTATACGATGCTCACATTATGTAGAAACTTATTATTCAGTACGCACCACTGCAGTTAGAGGAATTGAAAGTTTCGTGAGATGGCTTTAATGGCGTCTAACTTTGATAATACTAATCCTATCTATCGGTGCTATAAGATTTGTAAAAGCTATCAGTCCCTACATAATAAAAAAAATTTTTATGGTTCAACTAAAAGAAGAAGAATTGCTTTTTCAAAATGATCCAATGATCCGATCAGTTCGATCAAAAGTATAATGTTCCATAGCCTTATGAAAAAATTCGTAGTATTTATGGCGACGATGCTTCCTCAAGGTCAACAAAGCAGAAAGTCTATACTTCTTCCCCCCTGGATGCATCCCGATCAATCGAATTAAGAAAAAGCGACACTTTTCATTTCATGACATAGCTACTGGACAAAGACTTAAGCACAAGGCAGTTTTGAACGATTCACATAATGCCTGACATGAAAACGAAGTCAATATTTGAATACCATGTAAACTAAAAGTGAACTTTATAATAGTTCGAACTTCTATAGTCAGTTCTCTGCTAAAGTAAAAGTAAATCGAGTCATTTTTAAGGAAATTGGTAACGAACGAAGAAAAGTGCGTCACATAAAATGAGAATGTACGCAAACAGGCAAGATTGTACACGGTCGACGAAATTTGAGCAAAAGAATTGTCATTGGGAAAGGTAATGGAAGGAAATCCTGTCACATGAATTGTTGCACAGGCAAAAGACAATTGATTCTACTCTTTAAGGCCAACAACTAATTCAATTAAAGCGTGCAGTTCAGGTAAAGCGTCTAGAGTTAATCAACAGCAAAATTCTCCGTATTCCATTACGACGATCTTAAGGTACACAAATTTTTTGAAGACTTGGCAAAAATTGATAGACTTTGATTCGGAAATTTTAATGTATTCACCTTATTTCTCGTAGCTGACCCTTTTCGAGTATCATTTGTCACTTTCTCCGCATAACTTTTTTAATGGTGCCTTGTTGACTTTGAAAAGAAATCTTTGAAAACCTCTTGGTCCAGTCTTTCGCTCACAAATCCCATCAAAATCGACAGTGGTGGTATAATAGTCTTAGTCAAGAAAGAAATGGCGAAAGGTATCAAAATTTTGAAATTAAGTTAAAAAAAAATCACAAACATATGCGATCATCTGATTCGATCAAATGATTTTTATATACTGATAAGATCCGAACGCAGATCGGACTATAAACTGCCCATTTGGATAACTGTCTAGTCTATATAATGCAAGGTTTATATAGAAGTGTTTCAAAAGCCTATCGTTGACTTAAATTAATGTTCATCTTAAACAATCCCAAGAAGTCTTGACGAAGTTAATATTAAGCATACAATAACTGTAAATATTTTACTTGCTGTGCATTACCTTTCATGCACATAGTTTTTGTCATGTTAATGTTCGTTAACTTCCAGTTGAATGGTATAAGGTTTCAAAGTGAATTTTACTGTTAAGTGCAAAGAAAATCATTTCTTTTTTACAATTGTACGGGGATTTAATGTCCATTTGGTTGTGGACATAACATTCGTTTTTAATTGTTCCTCATTAGTCAAAAAGCACGCATAATATAAAAAAAAAAAAAACAATTAAAAAATGAGCGCAAAAAATCAATACCTACGATATGTGAATTGTAGTTAAACAAGAAAAAAATTATTGAATGAAAATTTTTACTAATTGTTAGAAAAGTTGTAAAAAATAAAATTTTCAAATAAAACCGAGTTAAGGCGTTACAATTGGGCAAGGCTGACTATTAAATGCCGTGCATTACTTCTGAGCGACTTGGTCAACATATAAGACGTTATGAAGGGCGTCGTCATAAATCTGTCCCGGTCTAATTCATTTTTAATGGGATTTGCAATTCGATCAAAAACAAATTTTATGAAAAGTACTGATCGGACTGAAGACAATATGCTACGTAGCAGTTTTGAAACTTTCCAAATTACGTTTTCATTCTCAAGGCTTACGATTGCCATAAACGTTATTATGCAAATATCGGTGTCCGTAGTTTGCTCTCTCGTCCTTTTCCAGATTTTGGAAATCTACCGACATATTTCGCTCTTCTATTCCGTGTTTCTCGCGCTGGCTTTACAACATCTTTACCGCTCCCGAATTTCCTGTAAGGTTTTATGGCTGTGTATTATCGCGAGCATAAGCAATAACAACATGTATACACTATAGTAAACTGTTATTATTATTATTATTTTTTTTTTTCTTTTTTTATGTGACGAGGAGATGCTTTCTGGCGAGGAGTGAGTATTCACCAAATCGCTATACCTTTACTTCAGCTACGACTACGGCAATGTCTACCGCACTGAGATTTAAATCCACGGATAATGACTTGGTAGTCGCGACTCTTACTTAGTTGGCTAATCATGCGGATGCTTTCTTATTTACACGATGTACGATGACATGATTATTAAATTATCTCCTGGGCTGCATCTTCATTTGCATCTCTGCCGTAGCCCACTAGATATGAGCTGCGACCACTAAATCGTTGCTGGATGATTCAAATCTCAGTGCGATTTGTCTCCGGTTGTTTGCAGTTTTGATGAATGATAATCCGGTGATTAGAAAGCACCTACCGGTTCCCTAGCCTACGACTACTGCTTATTTCTTTCCCAACTTCTCTTTGAGTGGGAAAAAGGAGTTGGAAAGAGATGGAATGGGGTGGGACTGTTTGTTGGGAGGTGTAGATCCGATCTATTAATGTTATGACTTTGCCAATCGAGTGAAGCGATCAGGCGCCAACCGCCAGCATTTATTTTAAGGAATTTCTTAAGCGATCGGTCAACAAAATCAGTTTGGTACTCTTTAAGTAAAGGGTCAAATTTGTCTGAAAGGACAAATCTGCAAAATTATCATTTATCTCCTTTTCCCTAAGTTTCCTGGAGTAATTGAAGCAATATCTCAATCCAACTTAAGGCGTTTCTCTGTTGCTCTAATTTTATATTAACGGTTAGTGGGGATACGCGCACGTCCAGATTTAACAAATGATCCCTTAACTGGTGACTTAACTCCGTTATCCGTTAACGGAGGATTTGAAGCCAGCTTGCCAAAGGCCTTATTACTATAAACAACTACTCGCTTAGATTGCGGGGCGACTGTGAATCCACATTACAAAGAGCATTTGACAATCACCTTAACTCGATTTAAAAAACATTTCAACTTTTTAGCATACACCAACTGTCAGATAGAATGTATCATTGCTCACGTGACTGCTTAAGCGAAAAATCACACATAGCAGTTGGGCATTGTCGGAAAAAGTAATTTTAATTTTTATGAAATCCCAACGATATTCTATCTCACAATTTTTATTGAAAAGCTTCGCCATAGTCAACGAATAGACAATTGATTTTTGCTGTGCCTTCAAATACAACTAAATCATGGCGGTAAGTGCCCAAGTGCTATGTAACGTGTTGAATAAATTAACCGAGAAATATAAATCCTCATCCATCTCAATGTCTTCTTACTACAATTGTTTCTTTCCCCTTCGATGTGCCGACAGCCATATCACTGGCAAAACTATGCGCGATAGTCGCTTTTAAACCTCGAACAAAGCCCGAAAAAGATTACATTGCTCGCCAAACCTGTAATGGGTAAATTTTCATCACTTCATTCCTCTACCTATAAGTATCGTAAAGTATCCCATATAATCAACCGTTTTTCTACCGGATCCAATAACAACAGTCACTATCGTTCATTAACAACCGACCAAATGAAAGCAATGACCTTGACTTAATAATGACGGCTAATGTCTATAGAATCTAATCGATATCTTTAGTAATTGCGAACTTTTTTGAAAACAATCATTCCTATTAAAATATTTAAGAACAAATCAGTTAACCCAAAGTATTACAATTAATTTTGGAGCAAAAACTCTCCTTAAAATTCAATTATGCCTCAATTAGTCAATAACATATTGACTTATATCTCGTGCTAAAACATTTATAGTCTTCAATATTGACTATTTTTTTTGTTTTTTTAATGGTATACCTTAACGGGCGAGGATAGAGAAGAAATGTATGAGGCTTAAAATGGCAAAAGCTATGCAAGCGTTTATGCTTGAATACATGTAAATGTATGCATGGTTATTAAACTTAAAAACTACACCTTCACCTAAATTTTCATACAAATTGCTGCCGTTGCTGCCTGTTTTACTACAGATCATAAAAATGGTATGCATATCCAGTCGAACGTTCAAAAGAGAAGTTAACATAAAAATGCCACTTTGTTTTTTCTTTTCTTTTATTTTTATTTTTTATTTTTTTTTTTTTAAGATAATATTTTTAAAAATACCTAAGCGAAGTTTTCATCCAAACTTATTCATTCATGAAGTTATGACAGCTCTCATGAAAAACAATCGTAAAAATGAAAATAAAAACTCATAATTCATAGAAATATGTATAGAAAACATTCAACAGCTAATAAAAATTCAATTATAAGTTAATTATGCAGGTTGCGTTTTTTATTTTTGTTTTTGTTTTTCAAATATCTTTTTTATGACTTTCATTGAAATTCATTGAAATTGTAATAAAATGAAAATAAAAGTGATTATGTATCTACATAGAGTTATTAAAAAAAAAAGGCAAAACAAAAATTCATTACCTATTGCGTACACATTACTTTTCGAACGGGAAGATATATCATTGTTCCGTTCTTCTCGTGCGAGCACGCCATTAATTTCAACCTCATTTATTAAATAGATGATGAACGCGGATATCATTCCAAAAAAATTTCCATTTAAACGTTATTTTAAAGCAGATATCAACGCGAAGAAAATTTGATGAATGGGGAGTTAAAGTCGATCGTTACAGAGCACTTTGATCGAATCAAATAGTGATGATCACTATTCTCTCAAGACGCGTCCTGTGATTTCATTTTGCCTATGAAGAAGACTTCTTAGTTGCTTAAGTGCTTTGCTTAAAATGCTGACACAAGTATTGATATGACGACGGCAACAAGCATTCGCAACATTCGAAGCGACAACGAGTGTCAACGAAATGTTCTTCACAAAGAAAACAAAATATAAAAGGTAAATAAAACTGCCTTCGTATCTCCATTTTTCTCTTATGAAAAGCGTAGTGTTCTCCGCCATGATCTTGAAGAGTGGAGACAGCGTGCACAGAAAGACTATTTAACTCGAATGTATCCGTACATTACTTAAAAAAGGGTTTCTTTATCTTTGGCATGGGCAACCGTCAGCCCGCTGGCCGCATTCACTCCACGACGTTGTTGAGTTTGGCCAACTTTGTTTAAAATTTCATATTCAAAATTCACTCGTACTCTTTAAAGAAATTTAATTTTTTGTTCATCTCCTCAATGGCTTTTGACCCCCGCCGTGATACAGAAATTGAAATTGGTCTTTTGATGGGAAAAATTGGCCCACCCCTGCTTTAAACAATTACTCTCAATGCGAAGGAAACTTAAAACATGTAAAACTACTAAAGTGGGCCACGGACAATCACTAAATGCTCTATGCCGCCCTACAATTATGCATAAAAGCGATTTTATAGGAAATGGTCGAAAATCAAAACAATTTTCAAAAGGCTTCGTCCTTGGGTCAAAACAAATAAGTGTAACAAATTTCATTAATATACCTCGAAAATTTCGGTCTGCAGGTTGAACAGACATTGACAAATGCTCTAGAAGGAAATAAGAATAAACATGATGATCCCGCAGTCTCGCAGTGGATGAATTTTCGGCCACAGTGCTCAGGTGTGAAAACATGAACACTAGATTCAGCGCAATTGGAAACGTTACGAAAGACTTTACTTAGTGCACCAAATATTCAATTTTTCATAAAACCATTTTTACAACAACGACTTATAAATGTATTCCTGCAATGATCCAATTGAAGAACCTAGACTGAGACATCAGAAGAGCGTCCTTCGTACTGATTCGATTCTTTTGATAGTCATTTGAAACCTTAATAAAAGCTGACCATTTCAGCATTTTTCATATAAATCACTTCTGACATGAAGTAAATAAACTGTGAAATTGATGGAGAAACTGCATTAGTTTTAAGAGAGTATGTACACCTAAGTAATTAGAACGGTTCAACCCTTCGCGCTAAATGAAAATATGCCCTAAGATGCAATAGGATTGTCAATGCACTCTTACGTTGCATGTTTCCTTTGGATTGTAAATAAATGCGAGACTTGATACAAAAACAATTTAAAAAAGTTTTTATTAATAAGAGACCAGTTATACTGGGCTGGATCTAAACGTGGCATGTCAATGATATTTCATTCAAACTTTGAATAACGAAATCGTATGTTTGTTGAACCAAAGAACTCGTCGAGCTTTTTCTCAGCCCTTTCATAATTGTTGAGGTATTATCAAGAGACATTAATTACATCCTAGACCACTTGCGGGGTGCAGGGTATATTAAGTTAGTACGGAAGTGTGCAACATGTAGAAGCGCTTAAGGTGAGCCCAACTTTTATTATGCCTATCGATTCAGAATCATAATATGAATTGATCTAGGTCTCTCTGCCTGCCTATCCGCCCCGCGGTGTTCAGGCTACAGGTAGAAATTTTTGAGATTTTTTTGATTTTTTTGATGACCTAAGAACGCACGCTTTTGAAAATGGTTTGGATCGATCCATTTTTCCATATAACGTCGTTATATTGAAAAATATTCCTATTTTTAAAATTCCTCGGCAAAAGTGGCTAAGTACTAGTATTTCGGCATTCTAAATTGGAATGAAAACTTTAAACCGGCTGGGGCATATTTTTGAGCTCCCTTTAATATAACGAAAACTGAAGGTCTTACGACAAAAGGATATATAAATAATTTTCAACGCTTCATAATGAGAACTATATCATAATAGTAACTGTATCAAATTTGGACAATCTCAGCCTATTTTTTAGATCCTAGCCTAATGAGGATTTTCACGAAAATTGATCCTTTGTAGAGGAGAACAGTATAAGTTTCAATATGTGATGTGATACAATTGTAATGGCTTACAAAAATAACAATTGTGTTAGACAATGGGGTGTAGGGTATTTAATGGTTGACCATATCTGACATTAATGTTCTTCTTTTTCAATTTAATTTAAGGTAAGTAAGTAAGAAGCAATTTGTATTTTCTTCATTAAAAACAATTTTTGCATCATAAACTATGAGTTAGGCCTACAGACATGCCTAAACAGGCTTCAGTAGTCACTTGTCAATTTAGGAATATATATATATATATATATACAAGTAATTAATATAACAGCATAATATTGCAATGTGTTAAAAACACTTTGCAAATCTAATATGCCCGGTAATAAAATGCTTTACAATGGAAAGGTCAAATAAAACAAATGAACGTAAGTAGAAACTTGTACAGAGGAATAACGATAAGCAAAACAACATCGCCTAATAAGCATATGCTGGTAGAGTTTTATATTTGTATTTAAGTTCGAAATGAATGACTTTGATGTAAAGTGAATAGAAAATCAAGTCAAAAATACGATTTTGCCAAAAATACCAGGGACTTTTAACAATAAAACTGACAATAGCAATTTCCATAAAAGAGCGTAAGGCGAAATGAAAGGAAAATAATTAAATTCATACAAATTATAGGCTTTGCATACTTACGTACATGTGCATACATATGCAAACATAGATAAGATATTTATGTATACATGGAATTGTATTGAGTTATGTTCGACTTGAAGAAAGAAAAATTAATTTCACATTAAATGAATTGTTAAACAATCATTTACTTAGTCTAACCACAGAAAGTGATTTAAATTTATGCAAAATTTTTTAAAACACTGAAATAAATTGAAAAAACCTTAAAAAAACTTTGGATGGGATGGGAATGATAATACCATATCTGTCCGTCTTTGCTTTCTTAAAAGAACCAAACTTAACGGTTTCAAAACTTTTTCCAGAGGAACTAACTCTATCTCATACTTTTCCTGGTCTCACCGAATTAAGGACAGTCGATCCTCTGTAAAACTCAGGGATATAAGACCGTTCCGTATCACGCGGTGACAAAAAATTGCGACCGTGTTTGTATAACACGATAGAAGAATGACAAAGAAAATATCTATTGATAAATATTTATACATTTCTCTCTCTCTCTCTCTCTCTCTCTCTCTCTCTCTTTCTCTCTCTCTCTTGTGGAATAAAACCATTTACTGTTCAATGAGTATAAAAATTATTCGCATATTTTAAATCTGGTTATTAAAGAAACATATTTTCAATATAACAAGTAAATTAAACCCTTTTGGCTATGAACGGCTCATATATTGATATGATCTAAGAGATTCATATAAGAAGAATATATATAATGCGGAAAAAAGTCATCGATTTTAGGGGAGTATAGATGTACCGAAACTTTTAGCTCCTTATGGTGATCCCCGTAAAAGATCTTGACCGGCGAAGAAAAGTTTAAGGCTTGGACTATCTATAACTTGGCGACAAGGTTTCTGAAAGATAGCCTAGGAGTACTCTGGAAGAAGCACTCTTTTCATATAGACTATTGCTAAGAAGAAAATATTAACCAATCAACTGATAATTGATTACGTAAAATACGTTGATATACTAATAGTCGAAAGTATGGTACCAGTTGTACCACCCGATGCTAATATATCTTGAAGAGGGGTATTCCGTTGTTGGCTAGCTGGGTTTGTCCGAAGGCAAGAGTGACTATGTCGCGTAAAGTAAGGCTAAAGGCTTTGTAGGCTAAAGCTCCAAGGGAGTCAGGAGCCCATTCACTATGTCACAAGTACCTGCGGTTAGAGGTTGCAGCGTTTGTGTATTGCAGATTGTTGCTTGCCAAGATCCTTTGGGAGGAAGCTTGCATATTTACATACACCTGGAAATCGCGATGGCAGCTAATATGTCCAGTCCCCAGTTTGAACGCAGTAATTAACCAATGTGTGAGTCCTCACTGCTGGACAAGAACCATTGGATGGTGTCATGATGATTGTGGTTTCTATCATTCCTAAAACGAATAATTAGAGGTAATGATAGTCCTCAGCACTCCACAGAGTGGTTTTATTGGACCATACACAATAAACATATCTGGTTTCTCCAGTGTAGTTTAGGCCCCGAGCTTATAGGGATTGTCTAACTCACTGAAGGGCGCTGGTTACGCGAAATTAAGCGGTGTGTCATCGGGTGCCATGGGGTAAAATCGACCAAGTAGTGTACCTACGTTAAACCATCAAAGATGGTATCTCCAAAAATTTTCAGACAAGCAAAACGATATATGTAGACATGATTTGTGGTTTACGCCATTACTTTAGGCGATACTGCCATATTGTACAAAAATTTTTCTACATAGGGAATTTGTATACAAATGTACATACGGTATATAGATAGGTTGTACAATATCACGTATACGATGTATAATACAGTGTAATCGGGATATAGTACGGTGTACATGGAACGCATGCTGCATAGAATATATAGTACGGTGTATGCCGCATATGCCGTATTTAACGTGATTTATACAGTACATAATACAATATACCCGGTATATAATACGGTATATATAGTATATAATATATTGTAGACGTCATATCCGCCACAGAGTATGATATATACACTATATACACTGAAAATAGTGAACAATGCATAAAACGGATGGTATATAAAGTATATAAAACGGGACGTACGGTACATAATACGGTACAATGCAACAAAATACGTTATATAATACCGTGTATAAGATATATATAACACAATTTATGCGATATACAATACTTGTATACGATAATATAGTATGCACGGTATATCATACGGAATATTCAGCATATAAGCCAGTGAATCAGCAGTCTATACGGTTTATAATACGATGTATACGGTGTATAAATCGGTGTATGGGATAATATATACGGTACATAATACGGAACATGCTGCATGTAAGGCGGTGAATACGTTAAGTACAATATGGAAAAAATGCTATATAGTATATAGTAGGGTATATAGGGTATATAGTAAGGTATATACGGTATATAATTTGACTTGTACAGTACGTAATACTGGACACCTGGCATACAATCCGTTGTAGAAATTATATAATGCATACAGTGTTACGCGTGCAGTATATAATTCGTGAAAAGGGTATTTAATATGGGATGAACGGGGTATATATTGTATATATTACGATGTATGGGTTCATAATACGGTATACGCGGTATGTAATATAAGGCATACGGTATATAATATCGTGTGCACGATATATGAAACGATGAACGTAGTAATTGCGGTAAACACAATGCACAATACGGTTTGTACGGTACATGATACGGGATGTACGGTATATAGTATAGTATTTACTGTATATATAAAACAGTATATATGACGTATATAAGTATATGGGATATATAATATGTATACCTTATTATACACGCTATATTCCGCATATTAGGTAAGTATGTACATAGACTACCATTACTAATCATGTATATAAAAAAAAAAAAAATTAAAAAAAATGCCCGAAGACGAGTTATATCCTCTTTTTGAGCAGCATACATAAATATAGTATAATGAATAATTTAATAATAAACTAATTACAAGTAAAAGCACTTAAATTCGTTTTTAGTTTGTTTAATTACATTTAAACCACAATACACTTACCGTAAATTAAATTAAATACATATGTTTCGCGCACGCTTTTGCGCTTTAGTAAATCAATTCATTCTTACCTGTAATGAAGAAGAAAAAAATAATAATAATAAAGTTAAGCCTTTAAATGAGCAAATAATAAAAATTTGTAAATGTAATTAAATTTTAGTTACGACAGTGTTGTCGCATTCCCTGAAAATTTATGTTCCATAAATTTACAACACCAAATACGTACAACAATGTTTTTATTCGAAAAGACAAAGTTCATACTCTTATCTCATATTGTTTGTCTGGCTGTGCGTCTAGCCATTGGTTTGTTTGTTCGATAAGAATTGCATTCGATTCGAATAATCGAAAACATTATCATAACAAAAAAAAAAAAAAAAAAAAAAAAAACGAAAATGACTTTACTTATTGTAAAATAAATTAGAAAATAAACAAAGAAAGAAAGCTATAAGTGCTTTAAACAGAATTTTGGTCACTCAACGTTCGATTCGGTTTAAATAAAATGTAATAGTTTCTTCTATGTTGCGGATCTTATTGCGCTCACATCAAATCAAGTTCAAGTTCAAGACTCGACGTAGTTTACCCTTGCTTACCAAAAAAAAAAAAAAAAAAAAAGATCGGTTACTCGTAATCAAGAACCGCAATACCGCCTATAAATTTACATTCCAGGCATTCCAATCTTAAAAATTTCATTCTCGAAAATGCCATTGAAGAGATGGACAGACTTACATAAATGTATCGCAACAAAATCCTAAACTGTTAAGTGGTTACCCACAGCATGAGAAAACTGATATACCTACAATCTATACTCATGGATATAGAAATTAAAAAAAAAAAAAATTAAGAAAATAAATAAAATCATAAATTACTTTTAGTAGAAAAAACCTGATGATTGCACGTGATCTACGTGATGATGAAAGTTTTTGTTTTTTTAATATACGTTGTACGTATATATATACATATATATATATTTATATACATATATTTATATACATATATATATATATATATTTTTTTTTAATATATTTTGAGGTCATGCCCACAACAAAGTCAAGATAACGAAAATTGTATTTACCGTTAACAAAAACAGTTTCATTGTAAAGAAAAAAGAAAACAAGAAAAAAGGAAAAAACGAAAATATTTTCAATAGCAAACATTTTGGAAAGTTATAAAATTCCAAGTGCGTCATTAATTTCAACAAAAAAAAAACAAAATTTTGAAAATGTTACGCCTACTATTAATTGTTTTCGTAAATTAAGTAAAAAAAAAAAAGAAAAAAGAATTCAATTAATCATAAAATTTCGAAAGAAGTTTAATATTAGTTTGGGGAAAAAGAAATCCATTATTTTTTCGGTAGATGGCTGCACTGATAGATTTCTCGTAAAGTATCGATCAAACAATTTCAGATTTATGCTCGTTGGAAAGGTGACATTTCGCAGTAAAAAAAATTCTTG